>NC_084733.1:77895703-77905703 GCF_033978785.1 Entelurus aequoreus | reverse complement strand
GCTTCCCACTCTTTTTTGATCAGTGCGCTTGTGAAATTTTAACATGTTCCAAATAAAATGGAATTTAAATTTTTAGTCTAAAACAAAAAAATTGACAGCCGAGTCACTAGAATTTTACTGTAAAAACAACAGTGGTTATGTTTTATATATTTTTAATTTACAGTAACGCAATGTAAAAAACAATGGCTGTAAAAAAAAATTCCCCAAATTTTTTTATTATATATATATATTTTTTTTAATATTTTGAATTAAAATAAATTATACTTATTTTCACTTATTTTACATATATTAAAATTTAAAAACAGTGGTTATGTTTTAAAAAATGTTTCAATTTACAGTAACGCAATGTAAAAACAACTGCTGTAGATTTTTTTCCCCAAAATTTTTTATTATATTTATTATCTATTTATTTATTTATTATACTTATTTTATATATGTTTACATTTTTACTTAATTGTATTATTTTTTTGCCCCCTGCTGATTATGGCACAGGGGTGGGACGGACAAGCAAACCGTTCTCTTTTGGACAAAAGTTTACTTTAGCAAAATGTGTGCTAGTAAAGTTTCAACATGTTCCAAATAAAATTAAATCGAAGATTTCACAGCAAAAAAACGGCAGCTCAGTCACCAGAATTTATACGTAATAACAATAGTTATAACACTTTTTTCAATTTACAGTAATGCGCTGCAAAAGCCACCGATCATTTTACGAAAAAACAACTTTAATCATTTTTTTCAGTGCAGGTATTGAGCTGGAACATCTGGAATGTAGTGACGACCGTGAGAATTTCCCACCAGGAGTGGGCAGCACTGGTGTCCGTGCTGTTAAGTCCGATTGCACAATATCACCAGTAGGTAGCGCCACTGGAGTCCACATCAACGCGAGTAACAGAAGAAGTCGAAAATGATGCCGCCTCATATAACTTATTAATGTATCGGATGCTTTTAGCCTCTTTTTGCTACATAAATAAAAAATGGCCGCTTTGTTAACAGTGTGTATGTGTGTAAGCCCCGCCCCCAAACACTGCCAGTCATTTTGTCATGTGACCGTTAGTAGCATGATGCAATGCGGTGAGAGCGGGTTGCGTGTTTGTTTACCTTTTTTTGTGCGTTGTCGTGTTTCTCCGCCGAGTGATGTTTGCGATGGTGTCGTTTCCACGGCACCCGGGTGATGTCATCGTGCCGCCTGACACGCCCCTTCGGCTGGAGCTTTTTGGCGCCGGGAGGCTGCGGCCTCAGCGCCGGCTGGAGATGGCTTAGACGGGCCTGAAAGTTGAGCGGGTGGTAGGGGTCGTCTTTCCGGCAGAGGGACTTCCACAGCTCCTCCTCGTCGTCCTCGGAGGAAGAGGCGTGGCTGCTCTCGCCCTCCTCGCTGCCGCGCCCGAGGGAGGGCGGGGCGGCGGGTGTCGGGGCTTTGGTGACGGTGCAGGCTGTGAAGCACATGGGGTTGTACGGGTCGTTGGGACTGGCGAAGAACTCCAAAAGCCGCTCGCTCTCCTCCAGGTCGCCGCCCGACGCGTCGGAGCTGGTCCAGCTGGACCAGCTGCTGTCGCTGTCGGAGCGGCTGACCCACATCTTCAGGCCCGACATGTCATCGCCGATCTTCCCACTTGACGCGCCGTCACCCGGCCGCTCCTGGCGCTTGGCGGCGTTTGAGGCGAGACACGCCGAGAAGAAGAGGGGATTGTAGGGGTCCTTGCAGGTGGACAGGGACTCCCACAGCGCCTCGCTCTCCTTGCTGTCCACCACCTCGTCCTCGCCGCTCTCGTCCTCCGGGAAGGCGCCCGCGAAGAACTTGTCCTCGTGCGAAGACGCGCCGCCCGACACAAAGATGTTGAAGTCGCCGCGAAAGCCCATGTAGACGCCGTCGTCGGGTGCCGCGGCCAGACTGGACAGGAGCGTCCCCGCCGCCGTCTTGCTGTCCTCGTCGCCGTTGTCGCCGTCAAACAGCGAGGAGAAGAGGAAGGACTCGGCCGGGTTGTGCTGACCCATCTGGTCGGTTATTCGGAAATGGACCTCAAACCGGAACATCTGGAAGACTGGAAGAGAAGCAGGAAATAAAATTATAACAACAATAATATATAATAAATAAATAACATATTAGATATAAAATACAACATAAGGACAAAGAATAAAGCAAACTATTTGTTCCGGCAAAACACAACATTATAAATTATAGTAATACATAACATAATAAAAAATACATAAAATAATTTTTACAAAAATATTTATATTTCAAAATAAAGCACATTATTTGTTCAGGCAAAATACAGATAAAATACATAATAAATAATATAATAAAAATAATAAAGGAAAAATAAATATAACTATTTGTTCTGGCAAAATACAACATTATAAATTAGATTAATACATAATACATAAAATAATTTAAAAATAATAATAATAATTTATATTTAAAAAAAGAGCAAGTTATTTGTTCTGGCAAAATACAACTAACACTTCACATTAAATACATAAATAACATAATAAATAATACAATAAAAATTAATATTTTGAAATAAATCTAATGATTTGTTCTGGCAAAACACAACATTATACATTACATTAATACATAAAAATTTATAAATAATATATACAATAACAATTATACAATAAAATAGGAAACAAATGTGTATTTCAAAATAAAGCCAGTTATTTGGCAAGATACAAAAATGTATATGACTTTATTACATGTTTACTCCAATGTATGTTGCATTTTACACCGTATGTTGGTTCCCTAAAATAGTAAATACAATTCCCCTTGGCAATACCACAGAGGCACCGTGGATGAGTCATAATAGAAGTAATAAGTCACATGATGTAACACGTTACAGAGAACAGTATTTTAACCGTAATTACAGCTGACAGGTAGTATAATACGATAAACAGTCTAATTTAATCGTAAGAATAAAAAGTGGTTAACATGACACAATAAATGTTTTTATTTTTTTTATTTTACGGCGTTACAATAGCCGTCGCTTATTAATGGTGTGTGCTGAGGAAGTAGTCTTGTCTCCTAGCTACCGCAAACGCAACACCCGTTAAAGTCAACCGGAGATTAGAATATCCTAAAAGGGAATTATTTGAAGTTATTCAAACTATTTCAATATGATTTTATACTTAAAAGGGGAGTTACCCAGTAGAGTTAGTAGGAAATGAAGACGAGGAGAATCTACTAAAAGCCAGTGAGTGAGGGTGACCGTGAACGCAGCACAAAAGGTGTAAACTAAAGAGAAAAGGAGTGATTAAAGTTGATGAGGTTTACCTGACATGAAGGAGCAATAGATTACCTTCACCAGCAGCCAAAGCTGCTCCCACAACACCGCCAGCACCTGCTTTGTCCAAGGCAGAATGGCCATCCCTCTGTAGCCGAAGCTTTCCATGCTGGTTGTTGTTATTATTGTCCTCGGGGCAGCGGCGAGCGTCGCCATTTTTCCCTCCTCGCTGGCGTGACTGCAAGAGCGACTTAAAACAACAACTCGTATCACGTATTTTGGTATTCTTCGTCGAAGACCCACTGACTTCGCGTCAAAGACAGATGAATGTCGCTAAGCTGTCGCTTCATTTTCTGGCGAACCTTTGCCATTTTCCTCGGAGTTCTGTCAGGCGGTGTCCATTTTGTCGCTGTAGTCATCTGATGTTGTTCTGTGAGGTGAGGAAGTGAGTCTGTGTCGCTGCACCCTCTGCTCTTATAGTCTTGCGACGTCACGGTGCATTCTGATTGGTCTGAGCGGCTGTCAGTGACGTCGTACTGCGTTCTGATTGGTCAGAGCGTTCAGTCCGTCACAGCGCTTTGTTACTTTGTCAAACGTGGACCGCCCACTGGCTTTTAGTCGTCATGTGACGTGAAGAAAGTTGACGAAATTTCCCGAATACCCGACACTAGCTCGGAATAGAAACACAAACAGGGCGTTTCTATTTCTATTTCTATCTCTTAAGGCCGTTTCTTTATTGTTTGTGTCACCCCCCAAAAAACACCCCAAAGGTGGATCACGATTATGAAATGAAAAGTCATAATTATGAGATTAAAATATCGAAGTTGTGAGATAAGAAAATCGAAATTATTAGATAAAAAGTCATAATTATGAGGTAGGAAAAAACAAATCGAAATTATGTGATACAAAAGTCTGCATTTTGAGATAGGAAGTAATAATTAGAAGATTAAAAAGTCAGAATTATGAGTACAAAGGTAATATTTAATTAATGGCCAAAATTGCATTTTTTATTTAATCATTTTTTTACCCAATAATTCATTTTTATCTTGTAATATAAACTGTTATCCATAATTACTTTTTCCTCAATTTCGATTCATCTTCTAATTACAACTTTTTCCTCTTAATGACTATAATTTCGACTTTATCTCCTAATTTCAGTTTTCATAATTAATTAAATTTTTGATTTTCTCATAATTTCGATTTTGTCTCAAAATCATGACTTTTTCATAGCATCATTTCAACTTTATTATAATTTACCATTGGTGCATTTTTTTCAGTGGCAAGAACAGACTTCCATACTTAAGACTATGCTAATTTGGTTTTAATGAAGGTATTGTGTTTTCAATAAATTAAGCCTGTGCTGCATTTTATGACTTTAGTAAAAATCACTCATATTAAAAGGTTTTCAATTTTGTTGTAAAACTTGAGTACCAAACCAGTCGATTAAAGCGGCCGTGCCAGCAACTTGAGGGTTCCAGGTTCGATCCCCGCTTCCGCCATCCTAGTCACTGCCGTTGTGTCCATGGGCAAGACACTTTACCCACCTGCTCCCAGTGCCACCCACACTGGTTTAAATTTAACTTAGACATTGGGTTTCACAATGTAAAGCGCTTTGAGTCACTTGAGAAAAAGCGCTATATAAATGTAATTCACTTCAATCATATCCCCTAGCAACTAGATAAACTTAAGTCAACATGTGTTTGAGTTTATTTAAAAATCTCTTAAATGTCAAAACATTTGTGTAGTTTACTTTTGTAGTAGAACAATGTCACTTAAATGTCCATACGCGTACAATAATTACATTTTTGTGTTTGGCTGGAATATTAGGAGATTCATGTTTTAGTTGTAGATTTCAAATGCTGATTTGAAAGTATTTTCAAATGAAAATAAGAAAAGCAGATATTTACAATCTTAATGTTTGAAAAATGACCATGTTACTTCAAAAAAGACAAGAAAATGTTCAATTGAATCTTTCTTTTATTTGAAAAAAAGGTTTATGCCACCAGAGCTGAAGCTGTAGAGGATTCGCTGTGAATGGAATAAAAAAACAAAACAATCATTAGAAGACAGAAATGAAGTAGATTTCAATGGCTGAAGCAAGCAATGATGAATTCTGTGTAGAGCTGGGCCATATAGCAAAAATCTTTTAACGATTATTTTTTCCATATCATCCAATCAATCTCAATTAATATACATTTTTTATTTAAGGCGGATTGTCCCGCTGTATCCCTACTGTTTCATACTGCAGTATCTTGTAACAGACATGTAATGTTTTACCAAGGTAATATATGACAACTGTCATTTGGGTCATATGTATTATTACGTTTACTACAGTACAGGTAACCCACGCTAGTCTGTACCTCGGTTTTGTTTGGTAAGTTTTGTGGGGGTAGAGAACTTTTTCCCATCTCAAAAGTTATTTTGCTCGTCATCACAAACTTCATTCTGCAGTAAACAGTATCATTGATTTAGTGGATACTACAATACTTGTATTTCAAGTTAACATTTACTACACAATACTTTCAAATGGTCAATTATTATTTGTATTCTTTGATACATCAGTGCTTCTCACCGGTGCTTTGGCAAACAAACGATGACCTAGATTTTAGAGTTTTTAAAACTCAAATAATGTAGCTTATATTGAATGAAATTACATTCAAGTGCAGTTTGAATTTGAGGTACTGTAAAATAATTTGTACCAACACAAAACACATTTAATGATTGTTTTCGGAACAAAATATTTTTATCCACAAACTCAAAAATGATTTGAACAAAACAACCCTGCAGTTTTTTTAGTACATCAGAGGAGTTGAAACAGAACAAAAATATTTAGATATAAAAAATTTTTTTTTCCCTGATTAAATGAGTGTGCTTATTCTCCCGATTGGGACCAATAGAGTAGTTGAGTCACAAAGTCTGCAACCAGGACAGGATTGTGGTGAGCTGCAGTAAGACTTAAGTGTCTATGCTAGTATTAGACACATTATTTCATTCTTCTGGGCTGCGCTTCCAGCTGTGTTAGGGAAAAGAGGCGCAACGCTGGTTGAACAATAATTACGTCTTGACGAGCCTGACTTTGGTAACAGTGGAACGGGATAGTCGCACACATACACGGACACAAACACAGGATGAATGAAGACAGATTATTTTGCATCGTTGCTTCCCTAATGACCACTGCGGTATCTTCTAACAGACATTTCCACCATGTTTGAGGAAATATGCTAACAGCTGATCACCGTGATCAAACTCAAATGAATCCCTATCATCGATCATACAATCGCCCCGCTCTAAACCTGTGTGAAGGGGACTGGCAGATGAAGCACTGATGAGCCACTCTGCTAATTTACCTCCAGCTTTGCTTTTGCACAACAGATATATCCCAACTCTCAAGGAGGAGAGCAGGACAATGAATTGTGCCATTCATAAAAAGTCTGATATTAGTTTATACGTACTACTTCCAGTTGGGGGCCAGAACTCTCTTGGTCTTGTAGTAACGGGCCAGCCTGTGGATTCTGCTCTCGATGAGAATCAGACGGAACTTGGCGTCCTTGTCCTGCGAGTGGAGAAGCACAACGTTTGGACTCTGGCCCGTGGCTCCTCTGAACTGAACCAAAGTCGCGGACACCGCACCTTTCGGTTTCTCTCCAGATGCTTCCTGACGGCTACGGCCTTCTTGATGAGGTGGTACAGGTCCTCGGGCAAGTCAGGGGCCAGGCCCTTGGACTTGAGGATCCTCAGGATCTTGTTGCCGGTGACAAAGCGGACCTGGGCGACACCGTGGGAGTCCCTCAGAATGACACCTGCGCAACACACCATGGACACGTGCGGACGTCAACACAAAACCTTCATCACTTTATGCATCGTCAAGCACCGTGTATGCACATTTTATTATCTCAGGGAACAGTTGCTTTGACAGTAGTGATGTGCAGACCGATATATCCATAGATTTTTTTAAGCCAATATCAGTTCGCATAAATCAAAATCGACACTTTATAGTCCTTGGAGATAATATATATAATTATCAGGAACTCAGGGTAAAGTAACTAAATTATTTGATTTAGTCTAAATGAGACGTGATTTACTTTGTCTTCTGTCCAGGTAAGTACATAACGCACAAGCACAGCATCACACTGCTGTCATTTGTATGTTCAATTTTTTTTTACTGCAATTAAAACGGGTCAATCTGTGTTATAAAACAGCAAGTGTATGTATAATTTTATTGTAGGCTATTTGGATACACTGCATACAATTCAAAGCATTCAGTGCAGAATGTTGCTGTAATTTGTTTCGACATGTGATTTTATATCGTTCGAAGATGATTCCCCACGAGTAGCAACACTTGAAATAAACCTATTCATTTTTACCAGACTGGTACATTGGGAATTTTGGTCAATGCCCGACAAAAGATCAGCGGCATCGCACATCAGTTCTCAACAGTCGCGCAGAGAAAAATAGTATGAATGTGATATTGAACATTATTCAGTCCCTTCAATGCAGCCGAAAATGCTTGAATGCGCTCTGAGCCATATTTTTTATTATTATTTTAATAACATCACATCAATGTGAGATTTCATGAATTTGTTATCAATGTTTGTTGTAAACCATAACTCAAAAAGCACAGGATTTCAACATTCGAAACAAAGTTTCGATGTTTTACTCGTTTTATACCACAGACTAGCTGCCGTGTTTGTCTTTAGGGTTCAATATGGGTTAAAAGATCAGCTGACAGAACATATTGTGTACTAGGACAGCATAAAAAAATATAGAATATGTGGTTTATGGTGAATGGTTGTTAGCAACACGGCGGACTAGGGATGTCACGATATAAAAATGTCATACCATGATTGTCACCAAAATGTCATTTGTTGTATGTGCTCAAAAAGTACTGACACACACAATGGAATCTTTCCACCAAGTTCTTTTTACCAATTAAAATAGACACAAAATATACATTAAATATTGCTCTGCCTTCATAAAAGCCGTATTACATTTGTGTTTAACTATGTGTTTCTTCCATTTCAATTAGAAAATGCAAATTGGGTGTTTGCCTCAATTACGGTTTATGTGACGTCACGCAACTCAGTTCACTTCCGTCGGTTTCAACTTGACATTTGGAGTAGAGATGTCCGATAATATCGGACTGCCAATATTATCGGCCGATAAATGCTTTAAAATGTAATATCGGAAATTATCGGTTTCAAAAAGTAAAATTTATGAATTTTTAAAACGCCGCTGTATACAGAGTGCCAATAAACCTTAAAGGCACTGCCTTTGCGTGCCGGCCCAGTCACATAATATCTACGGCTTTTCACACACAAGTGAATGCAAGGAATACTTGGTCAACAGCCATACAGGTCACACTGAGGGTAGCCGTATAAACAACTTTAACACTTACAAATATGCGCCACACTGTGAACCCACACCAAACAAGAATGACAAACATTTCGGGAGAACATCCGCACCATAACACAACAGTACAGAATACCCAGAACCCCTTGCAGCACTAACTCTTCCGGGACACTATCAATATACACCCCCCGCTACACGCCCCCCCCCCCCCCCCCCCCACGCTCTCTGAGGGAGATCATGTCCCAAATTCCAAGCTGCTGTTTTGAGGCATGTTAAAAAATAATAATGCACTTTGTGACTTCAATAATAAATATGGCAGTGCCATGTTGGCATAACTTGAGTTTATTTATTTTGGAAAACCTTGTTACATTGTTTAATGCATCCAGCGGGGCATCACAACAAAATTAGGCATAATAATGTGTTAATTCCACGACTGTATATATCGGAATCAGTAATTGAGTTGGACAATATCGGAATATCGGCAAAAAATCCATTATCGGACATCTCTAATTTGGAGTATTTATTATGCACTTTATGTTCAATGTGAATATTGTATCTTAGTTTAAAAAACAATCCAATGTAAGTATTTGTTCATTTGATATAATGGGAAAAAAGGTCTGGATACATGCATCCGGGACGGCGTGGCGAAGTTGGGAGAGTGGCCGTGCCAGCAATCTGAGGGTTACTGGTTCAATCCCCACCTTCTACCATCCTAGTCACGTCCGTTGTGTCCTTGGGCAAGACACTTCACCTTTGCTCCTGATGGGTCCTGGTTAGCGCCTTGCATGGCAGCTCCCGCCATCAGTGTGTGAATGTGTGTGTGAATGGGTGAAAGTGGAAATACTGTCAAAGCGCTTTGGGCTCCTTAAAAAGGGGTAGAAAAGCGTTAAAAAAGTACAACCATTACTATCATTAAGACAGTAATGTGTTTGTCCAAGTTTACGCGTTTCTCAAAGGGGAAAGACTATAAAGTCTAATTTTCATGTTAGCATTTGTAAATGTTATCAAGCTAACCCTAGTCGGTCCATAATAATATGTACGGTAAGTGGTTATTAGTGTGTCGATCCTTTAAATGTTATAGGGTTATACTAACCGTCTGGAGTTAAAACACAATTACTGTTTTGTTGTTACATCCTAGCCTACTAAGTGGCCTAGTGGTTATAGTGCCCGCCCCGAGTCATACCAAAGACTATAAAAATGGGACCCATTACCTCCCTGCTTGGCACTCAGCATCAAGGGTTGGAAATGGGGGTTAAATCACCAAAAATGATTCCCGGGCGCGGCCACCGCTGCTGGTCACTGCTCCCCTCACCTCCCAGGGGGTGATCAGTCAAATGCAGAGAATAATATCGCCACACTTAAGTGTTTGTGTGTGACAATCATTGGTACTTTAACTTAAACATCCCGACAGCTGACACTTTCTCCTCACTCTCCCG
>NC_084733.1:77888203-77890703 GCF_033978785.1 Entelurus aequoreus | reverse complement strand
CAGGGACTCGGCGCTGAGCACGCTGAGCTGCAGCTCGCGGATGCCCAGCGTCTCCTTGCTGTAGCCGCTGTACACCAGCTGAGGGAGAAGAGGGTGTCGTCAGCACGGCGGCATTGGACAGTCTCGCAGAAGCGTGGCAGCCATTTTGGCTTTGCTTTACGTCCCTCACATTCACATGGACACATTCTGCAGCTTAAGCAGGCTCTACTGTAGAAGTTGACTCGTCCGACATCAGCAAAAAAAACAAGTATTGGGTTACATGGACTTGTAGGGCTGGACGTTTATGGCACAAATTATAATTACGATTATTTTTATTGATACACGATTAATTATTCGAAAACATGAGTATTGATTGTACCACCAAAACTCCAATTTAAACAGTAAAAAAAAAACGGATATAAATTGGTTGGTTGAAGTTTATTTCCAACATGTATACAATTTCAGTAAGATACTTCACGTAACAAACGTGTCCGCATCACTCAAGTCATGACGTGAACTATTGTCGCCAAAAAACACCCCATTTAAACTTAAAGACAGCATAAATCCATTCCAGAAAGCTTATAATAAATAGGTTAATGTTTTTCATTCCAATCATTGTTCTTTGACTAATTCTACTTGATTAAACCTTTTCAAACATTCCAGCATACAAAATAATAAAAGTATGTATGATTCCTGCTAATATCGTATTGGATCATTAACGTATCGGCAATATTGGAAGTGAAAAAGTTGTATTGGGACTCCTCTATTCCATTTTCTTTACTTTGTTATTATTATCACACTCTCAAAAGATCAATACGTTTATCTATTTAAAATGATTTCTTCTAGAATAGGATCTCGATTGAAAGAAGGACGTCCTCGAAATCCGATGAAGTTCCACAAATATAAGCCTCGGCAGAGGTATCCAGGTCGCTCTTAGTGGTGTCCACTCACCATCTCATTGAAAGTCGGGTTCCTGGTCTTCCTGGAGATCTTGGTCTTCCGCTTGGAGGTCTTGTGTGGATCCGGGAGCAGGTAGGTCTTCACGTAGGGGTTAGGGTCCGTTCCTTCCTCAGACACCTAGAAGGAAACGTTGTGGTGAGGGCGTGAGAGAGAGGTGTCGTGTGTCTGACGCTGGGCGTGCTTACCAGGTCCTTGATGTGCATGACCATGATGAAGAGCGTGCTGTTCCTGTACGAGATGGACAGTTTGACCTCACCCTCCACGCGGCCTGACGTGGGACTCAGCGGGGGCTCTGCAACACATTCTTTGTTATCTCAGTGTTTGTTTGTTTTATCACAGAATAAACCGGGAAACGACAGCAGCAACATGAAGATGTGCTCACCAAGAGCTTTAGGGGATGCCTCCAAGCCTTCGGCCTTGTCATCTCGGGCCACTGGGTGGAAGAAGGTGTAGATCAGGTCGCACTGCAAGAGAACAATTTTAGGTGTAATACACACTTTTATGCACTATCAGGTGTGTGTGTGCGCGTGTGTACCTGAGTGACCTCCGAGGAGCTCCTCATCAGGTTGTGGATATAGTTGCTCAGCTCCAGCTTTCTCTTGGCCGCCACCTCTTTGATGTGAGTGCGACCCAGCACCATTTTATTCGAAAAACTGAAAAAAAATCAGCCATATATATATATACATACATATGCACATATACAGTACATACATATATACATATACGTATATATATGTATATACACATATATGCATATACATGTATATACACATATATGCATATAGATAGATAAGTAGTACTTTATTGATTCCTTCAGGAGAGTTCCCTCAGGAAAAAAAAAGAAAAAAAGAAGCAAAATATGCATATACACATATGCATATACACAAATATATATATATATATATATATATATATATATATATATATATATATATATATATATATATATATATATATATATATATATATATATATATATATATATATATATATATATATATATATATATATATACACACATATATTTATATGCATATATACATATGCTAGGGCTGCAACAACTAATCGATTAAATCGATTAAAATCGATTATAAAAATAGTTGGCGATTAATTGTCATCGATTCGTTGGATCTATGCTATGTGCATGCACAGAGGCTACTTTAAAAAAAATTTTTTTAATAAACCTTTATTTATAAACTGCAACATTCACAAACAGCTGAGAAACAATCAAAATAAGTATGGGGCCAGTATGCTGTTTTTTTTCCAATAAAATACTGGAAAGGATAGAAATGTAGTTTGTCTCTTTTATCCGATTAGTAATCGATTAATCGAAGTAATAATTGACAGATTAATCGATTATCAAATTAGTTGTTAGTTGCAGCCCTAATATATGCATATATATATAGGCATATACACATATGCCTATATACATATACACATATGCATATATACATATGCATATACATACACATACACATATATGCATACACATATACACATATATATGCATATATACATATATATGCATACCGGTATATACATATATATGCATATATACATA
>NC_084733.1:77755703-77883203 GCF_033978785.1 Entelurus aequoreus | reverse complement strand
ACATAACACATGCTAACTTTCTTAAGCTAATTTGGCTGCCATACGCCTCAGAGTTATATAACTTGGTACTCACCATGCTAATGTTAGAATGCTAGCATGCTAACATTGTTAGCCAACTTTGCAGCCGTACACTTTGCAGTCATACAGATCGGTACGAGACACATGCTAAGTAAGCATGCTAAAATACTAACATTAGCATGCCAACTTTGTTAGCAAACTTTACAGCTGTACACCTCTGAGTCATATACCTGTAGATTGGTGCTAGACACATGCTAACATTAACATGCTAGCATACTAAGATTTGCATGCTCACTTTGTTAGCTAACTTTGTAACTGTACTCCTTGGAGTCATATATATTGGTACTTGACACATGCTAACGTTCGTATCCTAGCATACTAACATTAGCATGCTAACAATGTTAGCAAACTTTACAAGGTCATATAATGTAGTACGCGCCACATGCTAACTGTTAGACACCTAGCATGTTAATGTTAGCATGCTAAGTTTAGCACTCGTATGGATTCTTCATACATCACTCCAAGCAACGTTTGTAAGTTTTACAATATAACTAAAGCTGTTAATACTTACTAAACTGTCCCATGTGTGATGTCTGTAGGTGTGTTTTGATGCATATGTGTACGTGTTTTCGTAATGTAGTCGAGATAGCGTCGTTAGCATTAGCTAATATGCTAACACGTTTACAAATGTCTGTGTTAGCATTATTCACTTCGTTTCGTAAAACGTCACCGTGGAGTTATTGGGTCTTTTTAGCCGATTGGAGAGCTAGCTTCCGCAGCTAGTGGGTCCAGGACGATGACTTCTGTTTTGTTTGATCATCCGTTTTACTGCCGTGTTACAGACATCGATTGGAAACAATTAAGGTATAAAATAAATAAATAAACATTTACAAAATATTTCTGTCAATAGCTCATTTCACAACGTATATATCCAGTGCGGCTACAGTAATAATGCTCAATTTTTGTATCGTTCTGCTGTGTGTGTGTGTGCGTGCGTTCACCAGCGACAGCAGGTTGAGGAAAAGTCCAGAGTGTTTGCGGATGAGGTTGTAGGCCTGGCAGCACAAGTCGACAAACAGCTGGAAGCGACTGGTGGGGCGCTCGCCGCCGTTAATGACGTACGCCATGTCGGACGTCAGCACAAACGGCGCTCGGTCCCTTCAGGGCGAGATGCAACAGGATGTCAACACGGCGAAAAGGAAGAGAGAAAAGTATTAACGCTCACCTTTTGAAGCTGCCGAACATCTGGGCGTGGCCCAGGAACTTGCCGAAGTCGATGTGGAACATGTGTCCCGTGGAGCGCAGCATGATGTTGTCGTTGTGGCGGTCGCAGATGCCCAGCACGTAGGTCGCCACGCAGCAGCCCGCACACGAGTAGATGAAGTTCTCCGACGCCTGCAGAGAGTGGTGGGAGGACACATTAGGTACACCAGAAAGCTTGACAACCCGCGTGAGGCTGTAGACAAGCACAGTGTGCCTCCTCCAATTCTTGTGCAATATATGTGGGAATTAGGGATAGCGTCTACATCCTGATATATAATATCACAATTTATTATTTGGTATGTAAAGGACAATAAAACCATTTTAAAACGGCTTACAAAGGCTCCTAATTTGGCTGCGGACGTATGAAGTATGATTTTAATCCTTTGTTTTTTGCCCATAAAGCCCTCCTGTGTCCAAAGACGACCACTGTAATATGGAAAATATACTAGGACTGGGCGATCAAACAATCTAAATATATAATCGCAATAGACATGTAGCTGGTATCAATAAAAAAATGTGTTTGATAAAACTTTTATTAATTTTTTTCTGCCCGTCTTCGTCGGAAGAAAGCGCAAGTTGCAAAGCAAGGTTGGTTGCATGAACAAAGACACTCGCTCTCTGGTAACCGAGCAACGCAGGAAGTGATCACTGATCAGTGGGCGTAACACGCTAACAGCCAATCAGGTAACAGTATCAACTATCAGGTTTGGTTGCGCCATCTTGTTGTCTCGCGGTTGATTCTTTGCATGGAGTGAGAAGAGAAAGTAAAAATGAAGAAATTTGTGGACAAAACAGGAAAAGTCACCTTGACAGTATGGCACTTTTTTAGATTTTTTCAAAGGGACCGTAGTCAGACCAATGTGGTCTGTAAATTGTAAAACCACAGCACCTTAGCCGCGCTCACCCTTTAGAGCACAGCTGTAACTTCCTGGCACTAAACCTACAGACAATAGTTCTTTTCAGGTTTCTCTGTGTTTACATTTTCACACTTTGCACTATTTTGTTACACTTTATAAAGCATTTTTTACATATTCCTTATTTTTGCACCTTCATGTTAAGAGCTTATTGTTATGTGTTCAATGTTATTTTACGATTTTGTTTACATTGATTGTTTTCCATGCTTGTGTTGACATTTCCTTTCCTTTCTGCCTTATTAGCTAATGGGACTATAATCAGGGGAAGGTAATATTTTAAATACAAATGTTTAAATGTAATATATTTTTCTATTGGTCCTAATTTTGCATAGGTCACAAAAAATATCAATAATTATCAATATCAACCCATATAAAACACTTATATCATGATACAGTTTTCAGGACGCTTTTGTTCGCTTGTCGCTGTCAGATTAGCAGGACACTGCTCGCATAACAATAGCATTAAAATCTCTATAGTCTGCCAAATTCATATAATTTATATCATAAATCATGCAACTCTAGTAATGTTGGGTATCAAATTTGGTACTTTTATGGGTAAAACTCTGTTATTAAGAAGGATACATTTGATATTGTGTCACACCGGCTCAAGCACTTGGCAGGCAAACAGGCAAATTCTATCATTCATGTAAAACGTTCTCGTCAACAGTTTTTTATTTATTTTTTATTAAAAAAAAAGCTAGCGCACCTTCTCGTACTCGTCCTCAGCAGGGTTGTACTTGCGGAGCCACTCGGCCAGCGGCTTGTCCTTGAAGGAGCCGGTGACGCCGTACTCCACCTGGATCTTCCTCAGGGTGTCGGAGGATGGCACCAGCTCCACCATGCCTGTGGCGACACAGCGCAGGGCTTGCACGTGTTCACGCTGGAAAAAAGGCCCCCTCCCTCACTCGCCGACAGAAGCGTTTGGCGAGCGTTTGCTACCTTTGTCCTTGCCCGTGGAGATGCACTTGAAGTTCACGATGCGCAGGTCCAGCCCCTCTTGCAGCCAGATGCGGTCCATGATGCGGATCATCTGCAGAGCCAACATGTCCTGCCTCAGGTCTTCTCCCACCTGACGTGGTAGGGAAGGGAACAAATGACACTGGGTGTTCAACTGTAGGCCACCAGGGGGAGCAGTGTTACAAGGACAATGATGTGAAATGAGTGTACCTTGAACATAACGTTGATCTCCTCTCCCAGTGGGTCAGCATTGACCAGCGCCAGTTTGAGAGGAACAGCATTGGAGTTAAAGAAGGAGCAGGCCTGCCCACACAAACAAAGTCACACTTAAAATCAGGGAGAGGAAAAAAAGGACAATGTGCAAGCGGTGTGACTTTATCTAATATTCAATAGCTTTTATTGACTTACTATACGCAAAAAAACTAATGTTATGTAGTTTAAATAGTTTAGTGGTTTTGTTTTAGTGAAGTGCACACACAATATTATGTACAAATGACAAGGGTCCAGGCAATGGCGTGCGTTTTGTTTACATCCGGTTTCAGCGGCGCGGTTTTCATTAATCAAAGTTATTTTTAGTGGTCGAGTTTTCTTTACATCACTTGTCAATAGTGCACAAATAATAGGCTACATATATCAATTCATACTGTAACGACCAGCTAATGTTAACATTTTATGTTTGTGTGGCTGGGATTTGATGTCAATTTTTCCCACGTTTACAAACACACCGTCCGTGCCTGAAAGGTGATTGGTGGAGAATGAGGAAGGGTTGTTGCGTGCCCGGGGAAGCGCAGAGACGAAAGTGTTGGCATTAGAGGTAAAACCTGTTGGAATTGTGCCGTTTGTTATCATAAGATTGGTAATAACAGTTAAAAATAGCGTTGCACATTGTGTGATTTCTTCTGGGGGCTACAATACATTATATTACTTTAATTTGTTTTCAAGTTAAAAAAAAACAACAACCTTATTTTCAACCAGCTGCATTGTCCTTCCATTTAGTGCTTTCAAACCTAAGTAGATTGTCTGTCGTTCAGTCTTCAAGCCGTCCATAGCGTTTCTGCTTGTATGGATTCTTCATTCATCACTCCAAGCAACGTTTGTCAGTTTTACAATATAACTAAAACAATTCATACTTACTAAACCATCCCATATGTGATGTCTGTAGGAGTGTTTTCATGCATATTTGTACGTGCTATCGTAATGCAATGAAGCTACCGTCACAAATTCCTCAGTAAATTCACCAAAACGTCACCGTGGAGTTATTGAGTCTGTTTAGCTGATTGGAGAGCTAGCTTCCGCAGCTAGTGGGTCCATGACGATGACTTCTGTTCTGTTTGTATTTGTTTATTGTTGCATTTAAATAAACATTTAGAAAATCCTTCTGTGTAAATAACTAATTTCACAACGTACAGTACAGGCCAAAAGTATTACTATTCTTTCTTTTCATAACTATTTACATTGTAGATTGTCACTGAAGGCATCAAAACTATGAATGAACACGTACTTGACAAAAAAAGGTGAAATAACTGAAAAAATGTTTTATATTGTAGTTTCTTCAAAATAGCCACCATTTGCGCTGATTACTGCTTTGCACACTCTTGGCATTCTCTCGATGAGCTTCAATCACACCTGTGAAGTGAAAACCATTTCAAGTGACTACCTCTTGAAGCTCATGGAGAGAATGTCAAGAGTGTGCAAAGCAGTAATCAGCGCAAAGGATGTTTATTTTGAAGAAACTAGAATATAAAACATGTTTCAGTTATTTCACCTTTTTTTGTTAAGTACATAAATCCACATGTGTTCATTCATAGTTTTGATGCCTTCAGTGACAATCTACAATGTAAATAGTCATGAAAATAAAGAAAACGCATTGAATGAGAAGGTGTGTCCAAACTTTTGGCCTGTACTGTATACATCTGCGGCTTATATTCTGCTGCGGCTAATATATGGAAAAATATTTTTCCCTTCTAAAATGTAATGGGTGCGGCTTATATACTGGTGCGCTCTATAGTCCTGGAAATACGTTATGAAAATTGGTATTATGTACATCCCCAGACATGTACGCAAATAACTAATCTTTGTGTTATTGTTGCCAAAGCAAACAGTTTGTAATTGTTCTGATGTGACGCTGTGTTTCATTTTGTGTTCGGAATATAAAATGAAATGGGCCGAGAGCTTTAAACGCTGCACATCACATAAAAGGAGAGATAACCTTCACCGTGTGTGTTACCTTGACGTTTAGCTCTTTGGCCACCAGACTGGGGAAGAGAGGCAGCCGACAGCTATTCCTCTTGAAAAAGTTCTGAACACTTTCAAGGCCCTCCTGAAGAGCCACCTGAAACAACACACGCACACAATCGCATGAAGAACTCACAAGAAATGTGTTGAAGAGAAACAATACGTTCCGAATGCAGAGCAAACGTCGGAGGATGCACACTGACCTGTCTCGTGGACCCTCCGGCCTGTTTCACCCTTTCGGCCACGGCCCCAAGCAGCGTGACCAGCTGAGTTTGTTTCTCCAGCTCGGCCCTCAGTTTGCCGCCGCACAGACACAGCAGGGCGCCGAGCACGCGCTCGTAACGGCGCCCCGACACGGCATCCTGCACGGCGTCTTTGAGCAACCTGCAAACGACACGCACACAAGGTTCAAGGTTCCAGGCGACTTTATTTGTGCCCGAAGGTAGATTTGCTTTGCAGCGTGAAATAAAGGAGAACGGCATCTGCATACATATTAAAATAAAGAAAAGTATTAACACAAAAAATAGCAGAACATGACAACAGGCTGCAAGGGACCAGGAAAAGAAGAAAGAAAAAGTCACATGAACAATAAAAAGAGTTATCAAAAGATAAAAATAAATAAATACGTGAAAAATAGCTATAATTTGTTTACAGGCATGCTGAAACATGACTAAAGTGAAGTGCACCCACCGGACAAAACATTAGGTACGGTGTAAAGCTCATAACATACTTTTTTAAATTATAATTAGGGGTGAAACGGTACCCCATAATGTATGGTTCAGTTAATTTTGGGTACAATTCTCAAAGATAAAAGCATTTTGAGCATTTAAGATTTATTACAATTTTTCAGAATCAAAATCAGCAGTACTTTATTAATCCCTGAAGGGAAACTTTGATTTTCGGCACAGTCCCATTCAAGAGCAGACAAACATTACAGGGAGACAGAACAGGATCACTGATGCTTACGATCTTTAATAACTATACCTCTATTCCTGTATTCATATCTACTGTATAAAGTACAATAACCTATCTGCACCCACTACCCAGAACATGTATTGTGTTGCTTTCATATGCACATTCAATATTCTACTTGAGGTTCAGACCAGGGGTGGGCAACCTTCACAATACCAAGAGCCATTTGAGCCCATTTCCCGCCACATAAAACACACTGGGAACCGCAAACTTTGTTTGATCCCTAAAATGACGATAACGGCACTTATGGTTTCACTACACTTATAAAATAGCCTTCATGAAATCAAACACTAGACAGAAAACGACTCAAGTTTATTTGCTCTGATCAGCCTTCCGCAGCAGTTCCAAAACTGCTCTTTTATGGTCATCTCCAGCTGGGTATATTTTCGAAAATTCTGTGTGTTTGTTCTGGAAATGTCTTCAACAATTGATTTTCTTTGGTTTTTTGCTATTTTATACCAACATATGAAGCACACAAATGAACCATCAACAGTGAAGGCAAAAGAATCTGTCCATTAAGCATTAAATGTTGCATTTTCTGTCAATTGTAGACCGCTAAAAAAACAATACAATTGCTTGGGAACAAAAGCAGTTGTATTGTTTAGGGGGTGTGATATACATTTCGATCGACAAAATATTAACATACGTTTTATTTTTATATTAAAAGATCACAGAACTCTCCAAATAACAAATTAAAATAAACTAACTAAATCAAATTAATTAAAATTAAATAGCCATTATTCATTGAAATTTTCTGTCAAAGGCAAGTCAAAGGGAGTTAGGGTAGAGGCGCAGGTTGCAGACCCCTGCGCCCTACCCTGCCAAGATACCTGTGGTGGTGAAGGCATTGTTAAGGGCGTGGTCACTGTGACCGAGTAATTAGCAAAATTTGCTATATTTGGTGAAAAAATGTATACATACATTTAAAATGTGTTATTATTAATTAGTATTAACATATATATTTTAATCGTTTTGCCATATTTTCAATTGTGGCTGCTTATTGTATTTTATCAAGTGTCTAGCGAGTAGCAACTTTTAATTATTTCTTTAATTAAAAACAACGAACAACAAATCTAGCATCTTTTTATGGTGTTATTATAAAAAGTAGTCGTGTTTAGAGACTCTACATCTGTCCCTCGATGTCCCTGACTAAAGAGGCTGTAGCGAGCATGACGTCACACTTGCTTCACGCTGTTACTCCAGTTCGACTTTATCTTCTTAAAAGCCGCCACCGTCCTCCTAATATTTTCACATTTTGTAGATGGCTGTCCACGGGTACATCTGGGATGGACATATTAAAAGTTACGTCAACATTGCAGACATGCTGACATAGCTCCAGACAATGGCGTGCGTTTTGTTTGCATCCGGTTTCGGTAGGGCGGTTTTCGTTAATCAAAGTATTTTCGGTGGTCGAGTTTTGTTTACATCACTTGTCAATAGTGCGCGAATAGGCTATATATATATATATATACTGTACTTTTCAATGAAGATAACTTTAAACTAGTCTTAACTTTAAAGAAATACACTCTATACATTGCTAATGTGGTAAATGACTATTCTAGCTGCAAATGTCTGGTTTTTGGTGCAATATCTACATAGGTGTATAAAGGCCCATTTCCAGCAACTATCACTCCAGTGTTCCAGTGGTACAATGTGTTTGCTCATTGGCTCAGAAGGCTAATTGATGATTAGAAAACCCTTGTGCAATCATGTTCACACATCTGAAAACAGTTTAGCTCGTTACAGAAGCTACAAAACTGACCTTCCTTTGAGCAGATTGAGTTTCTGGAGCATCACATTTGTGGGGTCAATTAAACGCTCAAAATGGCCAGAAAAACTCGACAGTCTATTCTTGTTCTTAGAAATGAAGGCTATTCCACAAAATTGTTTGGGTGACCCCAAACTTTTGAACAGTAGTGTGTATATATATATATATATATATATATATATATATATATATATATATATATATATACACACACACACCGGTATATATATATATATATATAAATTCATAATGTAACGACTAGTTAATGTTAATGTTTTTTGTTTGTATGGCTTGGATTAGAGCAAAATTTTTCCCATGTTTACAAACACACCGTCTGTGCCTGAAAGGTGATTGGGGGACAATGAGGAAGTGTTGTTGTGTGTCCGGGGAAGCGCAGAGACGAAAGTGTTTGCATTAGAGGTCAAACCTGTTGGAATTGTGTCGTTTGTTATCATAAGATTGGTAATAAAAGTTAAAAATAGCGCCTGACTTTGTGTGATTTCTTCTGGGGGCTACAATACATTATATTACTTTAATTTGTTTAAGTGAAAAAAACAACAACCTTATTTTTAAGGTGTGGTGGTAATAAAAATGCAATGGCGGCACGCCACATTCAATTACATTAGGGGGAAACCCTGCATAGATTTTGAATGTGTTGTTTGTGTTTTTCCAAAGATTCTGAGCACATTTAAAAATACTGCGATAATAATGATAACCGTACTCATTTGGGTCACAATAACCTTGATAAGAAATGTTCATAGCCTGACATCCCTAACATCAGATGAGGACTACAAAAGGAATTTGTATCTGCTCACCAGTAGAGGTAGTGTGCGATGTTGATGTTGCCGAGCGCTCGCGACAGCAGCAGCAAGACCAGGGCGCTCTTGAGGTGACACTCAAACTTTAAAGCCTGCAAGGGGATGACAACAACCACGCAGCTGGTTAAGAGGCCCCCAGTGCCAAGCGTGTTTGTGTGTCTGCGTGCCAGTCAGCGGCTGCACCTGCACTAATTGCGGCAGGTAGTCTGCCAGCTCGTCGTCGCTGCTGTCCTCGATCCAGCTCACGGCCACCCGCCTCACCTCGATATCCGCAAACCTGCACGCAGGGGTCACTTGGTAACTTCAAACCAAGCAGTGCGACACACGCGCGGGCGTGGGAGACATACTTGGAGTCGAGCAGCTCCAGCGCGGTGACGGTGGGCAGCGGGGGCCAGTGGTGCAGCAGGGCGTGGATGTGAGCCATGCTGGCCCAGTCCCAGCTGGGCGCGCTGGCCAGCACCTTGGGGAGGCTGCTGGGGTGATCCCTCCGACAGTGGAGGCGGTGGTCCCAGAGGAGCTGGTGGTCGGCCCGCTTCAGCCTGCGGAGGAAGTTGCATTAAAGACGCTTCCTGTTCCCCCTCACTCATAAAACACAATATAAATGGGATTAGTCTGTGGAAGCAGCTTGTCGTTACAACTTGGTACAGTAAATGGCGCTATGCAGCGTAAAGCCACTTCTTATGTACCTGGGGCTTCATGGACTTGCCCTTTTTCACAGCAAAGATGAGATGACATTTTTAACTCGGCCCGCCAGACGCTTCCAAATTTTTTTTAGGACCTTTAACATCAAAACTGTAGCCGCCATAATGATGTGCAGGTTTATATGAATATTTATACCAGATCTTTATGCTTTAACATCAATTCTCAAATCAAAATAGACATATTTGATATTTCAGTTCAGTGGTGTTCAAACTTTTTCCACCAAGGGACACATAGTAACAAGTCAAAGTATGCAGGGGCCATATTGATATTGTTGAAGATTTGTATTATAGGTTATAAGTTGATTAAGTATATTATTAATTATTAGTTGGAACATTTCAGCTTTTTCTCCGACTGATTCCTACTGAATTCGGATTAGGCAGAAAGTGCAGATCTCGGGCACATGACTACTTTCAATATGGCTTGTGTATTTATAAGGGGGCGTGGCCTGCGTGTGCCCAGCCAAACAAACCTTTTGATCAATTGGGATGTAACATAGAAATGTGCTTGCGTCCATTTTAATACATTTTTTACGTATGCCGTTTTCTAGATTTAAGCGTACACCAATTTTTTTGTAGGAAATCCATCCTCTTAATACATGACACCCCTAGTCTGCCAGAGAATAAGAAGACGTAGCAGGAGGAATAAGATCTTCTACTCTTTATCAAAAAAGCAACTGGTGACATAATTACTGACTTCTTCTGGTGATATTGGGGACTTTTGGAGATGAATATTAAGCATGTTTTCAAGCTTTTAATAATTATTCAGCAATGGTCCTTTAATATGCAGCGGATTCTTAGTGTTTTCGCTTTTTTTTGTGGTCCGCAGCTGACCTCCCTGTATAAATAATATGCAGCACTCCAGGGATCCGGCGAGCACCAAAACACAAAGGGAGCACACAAAAGCAGCTTCACAAGCCCTGTGCCCACACGGGGCCGGAGACAAAAATGGGAAAGAACAGGACGCGGGCGGCGAGGGCCCGATAAGAGAGCGCTCTGTGCTCCGGTGCCAGTGGAGTGGCATGGTTCTAGGCAACAGGGCGGATACTTGGCTTCGAGCAAAGAAAGAAATGCAAAAACGTGCCAATCAAATGATTGCAGTGGCATCAAAAACAAACGCTTAAGATAAAAACACACACTACCTCTAAAACAACTGCATGAGAGAAAGTTCACAGAACAAAACAAAATTTAGTCAGGAAGCATTTCTCTCATGCAGTTGCTTTGGGGGTTTGTGTGTATTTTTGGCATTTGCAGCATTTTGCTTTTCTTGCTGGTCCAAGCAGCAATTTCAATTATTTCAATGGCCGACACTGTTTGGCAATATAAGTGTTCGTCATCGAAACCAATTGGCACCACTGTTTAATATTCATTTTACCCGAAATTAGATGCACGGCTGCAGATTTTCTCTAGCTTGCGTCTCAGGTCAGGGTCAAGCTCCTCCAGTTTGTTGGGCTCTGGGCTGGGAGCCTCCTGAGGGCCCACATACAAAACATCCAGCGTCGACTTCGGAAAATCCACCTGTCGGTGACAGGTAAGAGTTCCAAACAGGTCACATTCAGTAATACTGTAATGCACAATGCAAAACCAGAAAGTTGGTTTCCATTAAAGGGGAACTGCACTTTTTATTTGATTTTATTTTGCCTAGCATTTACAATCATTATGCAAGATAAGAACACGTTTTTCTTTTTTTATGCATTCCGAATTTTAAGCGCTAGCAAAAGTCAGCTAACAATGGAGTTGATTGAAGTTGCTCTATTCCGCCGTGAAGCGCTCCAAAAAAATATCCCAAAACCTCCATCAACATGTTATGTACATGCTCCAAGTATATACAGTGCATGTAATGTAGTAAACAGGCACATCTGTTAAAACGTAATATTTTTGTATTTTGATCATTTTAAGCATACAGCGGCCCATTAATTTCAGAGACGCGTCACAACGTTCACTTTTCCCTTCAACAACGACAACAACAAACCTACTACTCACGGTAGGGTTGTCCCAATACCAAAATGTATTTCGATACTTTTCAAAAATAAAGGGGACCACAAAAAATGTCAAAATTACCTTTATTTTAACAGAAAATCTTATGATACATTAAATATATGTTTTTTTATTGCAACAACAACAATCTTGGCATTAAATAAGATGTTGAACATACATACTAAACAACTTGTCTTTTAGTAGTAAATAAGCAAACAAAGGCTCCTAATTTGGCTGCTGATGTATGCAGTAACATATTGTGTCATTTATCATTCTATTATTTTGTCTAAATTATAATAGATTATTAAACTACTTGTTCATTTACTGTTAATATCTGCTTACTTTCTGTTTTACCGTGTTCTATCTACACTTCTGTTAAAATGTAATAAGCACTTATTGTTCTGTTGTTTGGATACTTAACATTGGTTATAGGTGATACTACAAATGTTGGTATCAATCCAATATCAAGTAGTTACAGGATCATACATTGGTCATAATTAAAGTTCTCCTGTGTCCAGGATCATATTTCAATAACAAAAGTGACAAAAGATTTTGTGATACTAAAAAATATCGACGTAATCATTGTAGTAAATAATATACACGGTTCTTGTACTTGGTATTGTTACAGTCGACGTCTGTGAAGATACACCCACGACATTTGTTTCCATTCAGAAGCGGTAGCTTGCTGTTTGCGGTTAGCTATTGTATCCCTAACATGGATGTATGTTAAAGATAAATAAAAATTTCAGAAATCTGATTTTTCTGACAGACAGAGTGATATGACTACCGTAATTTCCGGACTATAAGCCGCACCTGACTATAAGCCGCACCAGCTAAATTTAGGGGAAAATACGGATTGCTCCATATATAAGCCGCACCCGACTATAAGCCGCAGGGTTTTGATGTGTAATTAGCGTAGTATATAGGGGTTCCTGCTACCACGGAGGGGATTGTCGGGACAGAGATGACTGTTTGGGAACGCAAAGCGTCCCATTTATTAACAATAAATCTTTCAATCATTCAATCAAACTTTCACATCTTTGACATGGCGAACAGCATTCGTGCAGAGTACAAATAATACAACGGTGCAAAGTAATACAAAGTGCTCGCCTGTACGTTATCAAAATAACCAGCCTACCGGTATATGAAAAGTCAGTCTTTAATCATTGTGTCATCGTCTTCCTCCTGCGTACTAAAACCACCGAAATCCTCTTCGTCGGTGTCGGAGAAGAACAGGCCGTAAATAAGCCGCACCCTTGTATAAGCCGCAGGGACCAGAACGAGGGGAAAAAGTAGCGGCTTATAGTCCGGAAATTACGGTATTTACAGTACCTGTGGGATAATAATGATAGATAATGATGCATTTTATTTTTCAATAATTATGTAATTTATAGAGAATGTTTTATCCTTGTGGAATTTAATCATTATTCAATTTACTGTGTGTCATAATGAATCTATGCAGGCTAAATTGAAATAATCTCAGTTTGAAGAACATATTCTCGAAGAATTTCTATTCGATTCTTTGAACAATGTTTAAGTAACAGTAACTGACATAGATACATAAATAAAAAGTTAAAACGTATAGTACCATAGGTTACCATCATAGATGTCTTCAAAACTATGATTTTTTATTTATTTAATTGCTGTCGTTTCTCAAATAAAAATTCATAAAAAATATTAATCATGTTGCAATATTTTAACATGCCACTCTATGGAAATAACATTATTGTCTGATTATCAAATTAGAAAAACACTAAAAATTAATTAGCTATGATTTTAAATTAGTATTATGTTAGTTACAAAATAAGGGAGGAAATTATGCATTTACTAAATAATTCAGTTTTAGTGCGTATTTCCCTACTTACCAGACATTTCCGTGATAAAAGCGGCAACTCCTTTTTTTCGCTCCCAACATTGCTGCAGCATAAAGTAAAGTTTGCGTAATTTTTCCCTTTTCCTGAACAGATAATTATTCGTGGATAGGCTTTGGAATATTCTTCACGGACTATCTGTCATTTTCTTTTTGGTTTAAGAGTCATTCGCGTTTTTTCTCCAGCTGATTCCATGACCGTCCATTCGGTTGAGAACAATGGCGATTTGGTGCCTAGCATTTGGCAGAGGTGCTATAAATAGCCTCTCGCACAGCATACGGAATCGCTCGACAGGAAGTTATCAGCGCAGTGCCGGTTGTATTTGCTTCGATACGGTTCATAGTGAGTGGTTTCTACGGATCACTAAAGTACTCTCAAAGTATTGACAGTAAATACTACCTGCAGCGCGATCCGCTCTGCAGGCATCTTCTTGCGGCCACTGGTGGAGCCGGCAGCAGGAGCAGCGCACTCGGTGGAGGTCCACAAACACAGCAGCCTGGTGCTGCTGGCGAGAACCCTGTGAGGCACAGCCCGCCAGGAACAGCCGCTTTTGAAAACCAGTTGCAATCGTGACACCTGACTGAAGTGTCATTCACGCTGTGTTCTTTTACCGTCTGAAGTCAAAGAGTGGCATGGACACTTTTCCCAGCATCTCTGGGGCCTTCCTCTGCTTGTTGGAGTCCGGAGAGCCTCCGGCGTTCTGGTTGAGCACGGCATACAGAGTCAGGCTGAGGACGGACTCCAAAGGGAGCACTGCCACTGCGATGGGGAAGTTGATGCTGGGACCGAGTGACAACGTCAGTGAAGGGGACGTGACGCACACGAAGAAAATGGATGGAAGCGTCACTTACAGCTCGTCCCATTTGATGTGGTAGAAGTAGCTCTTGTACGTGCCCACTCTCTTGGACTGGACCGGCTTGAACAGGTTCTTGCCGTTGTGGGTGAGGGAACACACCAGGAAGTATTTCTCGTAACTGTAAGACATTCATGACAAAAACTTCTAAAATGATATTGGATACCAGTAAGAAGTTTATTTGAAAATACTCCATAAATTTGAGGACAGGGTAAATCTGTATTCTTCTCCTCTTGGCTGAAAAGCTAAGTTTCCCAGCCTGCTTGCCTGCTTTGTTGAATCGAGGGTTGGCTCCAGCCTGCCACCCCCACCCCTGCTCAGAGCTGCATAGAGATACACTCCCCTTAACCAATTACATCCAAAAAGAATCACTAAAAGTATTTTAACCTGCTGTCACTTTGCCATTGCCAAGATAAACAGATGGAAAATAGCATACCTATTTAAAAATAAAAAAAAATAAAAAATACATCACGGAATATATTATTTTAAAACATATTATATCATATTAATAACATATTACTATTTTTATAAATTATTATTCATCAAATATTATATATAATTATATCAAATATTCTATTCTTCTTTACTGTTTTCATTTGCATCTATTAGTTTGACAGGTACAATGCACAGACCAGAGAGTTTATTTTATTTCTTATCATCTTGAATTAATGAATTATTTATAGAATGTTGTATTTTACATCAATATATATAATAAGTAATATCATATATATATATATATATATATATATATATATATATATATATATATATATATATATATATATATATATATATATATATACAGTGGGGCAAAAAAGTATTTAGTCAGCCACCCATTGACAATCAATGGGTGGCTGACTAAATACTTTTTTGCCCCACTGTATATATATATATATATATATATATATATATATATATATATATATATATATATATATATATATATATATATATATATATATATATACCTGTATATATATATATATATATATGGGCAGTATAGCTCGGTTGGTAGAGCGACCGTGCCAGCAACTTGAGGGTTCCAGGTTCGATCCCCGCTTCCGCCATCCTAGTCACTGCCGTTGTGTCCTTGGGCAAGACACTTTACCCACCTGCTTCCAGTGCCACCCACACCGGTTTAAAAAATGTAACTTAGATATTGGGTTTCACTATGTAAAGCGCTTTGAGTCACCATAGAAAAGCGCTATATAAATATAATTCACTTCACTAATAAATAATATTTTATATATATATATAAGGGTGTCAACAAAAAAGATTGTACGAATGAGTCGCGATTATCATTTGTAATAATGCATTCCAAAAAATTTTAAATCGATAATTTTTTTATAAAAAAATTAAATATATATATACATATATATATATATATATATATTTTTTTGTGTGTGGGTGTTTTTTTAATTCTCTTTTTAATCTGTTCAGTCCAGCCACTCATATTGTTGATGTAGATGATCATATTTGTTGTACAGATTTACTTTAGAAAAGAGAAGTGTGGGATACTTCTCTTGTTGCCTTATTTGTATTTCCATCCATCAATTTTCTACCGCTTATCCCTTTCAGGGTCGCTGGAGCCTATCTATTTGACTTTATTAATTTTTATTTTTTTTAAACAAAACCCGTTTCCTTTTAAGTAATCTAGAAATGTATCACAGCTGCGTGTTTATTTTATGGAGGAATGTAGTTAATCATAGAACTGGCACCTAATGTTATTACAAAGTATTTATTTTTAATCGAGAACACACACGCACGCACGCTAATCATAGAACTGGCACCTAATGTTATTAAAAAGTATTTATTTTGAATCTACAAATGTTTCACAGCTGCGTGTTTTTTTATGGAGGAATGTAGTTAATCACGCACGGACGCACGCACGCATGCTAATCATAGAACTGGCACCCAATGTTATTAAAAAGTATTTATTTTGAATCTAGAAATGTATCACAGCTGCGTGTTTATTTTATGGAGGAATGTAGTTAATCATAGAACTGGCACCCAATGTTATTAATAAGTATTTATTTTGAATGGAAAACACACACGCACGCACGCACGCTAATCATAGAACTGGCACCCAATGTTATTAAAAAGTATTTATTTTGAATCTACAAATGTATCACAGCTGCGTGTTTATTTTATGGAGGAATGTAGTTAATCATAGAACTGGCACCCAATGTTATTAAAAAATATTTATTTTGAATGGAGAACACACACGCATGCACGCACGCTAATCATAGAACTATCACCTAATGTTATTAAAAAGTATTTATTTTGAATCTAGAAATGTATCACAGCTGCGTATTTTTTTAATGGAGGAATGTAGTTAGTTAATCACGCACGCAAGCACGCAACTACAGTTCATATATACATATACACACGCACGCGCACACATTATATATAATAAAAAATACTATGTATTATATTATATACAATTATATAAATATCAAATATATATATATAACAAATATATATTTGTGGTCTGTACAATGTCCCTGTCAAATTAATAAATACAAATAAATATAATTAGGATAAACACTGGAGAATCCAGCGTGGAACTGTGCTAATTTCACAAAACAGCTGTGCGTCATCAAGTGGCGAGAGCAAAGGAGCAGTGACTCGTCTCAAGCTACAAAAAAAATAAATAATTATTCCCACCGCTGCCTGAGTTTAGAGTTACACAATTCTTACATAAAAAAACATTTTCTAGCTGCTCATGTTCCCCCATTAGAACCAGACGTTGGCACCAGAACGCGCTATGCTTTCTAGCAGTGTGATTAAACAAAGAAATAACATTGACGCCTACACGTTGGCATTAATAGCCCTCTTAGATCTCCATGTGTGCCCACACACACCTGAGAATAAGTCTAATTTAAACGTGTGTGTGTGTGTGTGTGTGTGTGTGTGTGTGTGTGTGTGTAGGAGCTTCAAGGTGTTCAACACTTTCAGGGCGACTTGGTTCTCACTCTGTGACGTTACTTTCACTCCGCTTCTCTGTGCTGGGCGCCTTCATCTTACACGCAAAGTATTTCAACTAAAGTGCTACTATCTTTAGCATAATTTCCCTCCAATGTTGGTATACTGTCTCAGTTATCAAACGGCCAAACATTGCACGCAACAAACCAGTACGTCTAAAAGCGTATCATTCAGCAGAATTGAGCGCGTAAACAAGGAAAAGCCCGTGTTGGTGACTCATTCTCTGATTTTTTTTATTGAGTACGACTGCAAAATAATCCATCGTGGGTTCAGAGAAAGTTGCGAGTGCCAGGATATTGATAAAGAAGGGGGGAGAAACAGTATTGAATTCAACAAATAACTCAAACTACAAAGAAAATTCTACCCAAACATTTAATCAAGTCAAATAAGGCAACAAGAGAAGTATCAAACACTTTTCTAAAGTAAATCTGTACAGCAGATTTGGGCATTTACATCAACAATATGATTTGCCTGTGTGGCTGGACAGGACAGATTAAAAAACTTAATAAATACAAAAATATATATATATTTTTTTCAAATTGATTGTGTAATCGATTAAGAATCGTTACAAGTAAGAATCGCTATTCATTCGAAAACAGATTTTTTTTGACACCCCTAAATGTTTACGCGAGACAGTGTTTAGTTTGCAATTGGACGTGACGAGTCTGCAACTGGAAGTGACGTTTATTGTAACAAAGTTAAAAGTTAAAGTTAATGTACCACTGATAGTCACACAAACTAGGTGTGGTGAAATTACCCTCTGCATTTGACCCATCCCCTTGTTCCACCCCCTGCGAGGGGAAGGGAGCAGTAAGCAGCAGTGGGAATAATTTTGGTGATTCAACCCCCAATTCCAACCTTTGATGCTGAGTGCCAAGCATGGAGGTAATGGGTCCCATTTTTATATTCCTTGTTATGACTTGTCCAGGGTTTGAACTCACGACCTACCGATCTCAGGGTGGACACTAACCACAAGGCCACTGAGCAGGTTAAAGGTATCGAAATATGGCAGTTTGATTTTACGTGAATCGATACCTGGTAGTAGCGACGAAATTCGGACGGTGCCTACAAAAGTATCGAATTTGGTACCCATCCCACCCACAGAATTAATCCTTGATTCAACGATTCAAAATCTATACTTTTTTAATAACATTGGATGCCAGTTCTGTGATTATCTGTACAGCAGATATGATCATCAGCCCTTTGAGACACTTGTGATTTAGGACTATATAAATAAACATTGATTGATTGATTATTGATTGATTGATTGAGACTTTTATTAGTAGGTTGCACAGTGAAGTACATATTCCGTACAATTGACCACTAAATGGTAACACCCGAATAAGTTTTTCAACTTGTTTAAGTCGGGGTCCACTTAAATAGATTCATGATACAGATATATACTATCATCATAATACAGTCATCACACAAGATAATAACATTGAATTATTTACAATCAGGGGTGTGGAGGGTTAGGTTTGGTTGTTATCATCAACAATTGAGAACAGAGAAATGGATTTTGGAACAGTGTAGGTCTGACTTGGTAGGATATGTACAGCAAGTAGTGGAGAGAGAAACCATCAACAATTGAGAACAGAGAAATGGATTTTGGAACAGTGTAGGTCTGACTTGGTAGGATATGTACAGCAAGTAGTGGGGAGGGAGGGAGGGAGGGGGGGAAGAGAGAGAGAGAGAGAGAGAGAGAGAGAGAGAGAGAGAGAGAGAGAGAGAGAGAGAGAGAGAGAGAGAGAGAGAGGCATAAGAAAAAGTATCTGCATTTTATTGTTTACATTTGATTATTAACAATCCGGGGAGGGTGTTAGTTTAGGGTTGAAGCTGCCTGGAGGTGTACTTTTATTGCGGTTTTGAAGGAGGATAGAGATGCCCTTTCTTTTATACCTGTTGGGAGCGCATTCCACATTGATGTGGCATAGAAAGAGAATGAGTTAAGACCTTTGTTAGATCGGAATCTGGGTTTAACGTGGTTAGTGGAGATCCCCCTGGTGTTGTGGTTATGGCGGTCATTTATGTTAAGGAAGTAGATTGACATGTACTTCGGTATCAGGGAGGTGTAGCGGATTTTATAGACTAAGCTCAGTGCAAGTTTATAAAATCCGCTACACCTCCCTGATACCGAAGTACATGTCAAACTACTTCCTTAACGTAAATGACCGCCATAACCACAACACCAGGGGGAGCTCCACAAACCATCATCAACTTTAAGATTTGCCTAAGTGTCTGGACAGGATAGATTGAAAAAAATACAATTTATTTTTGCTATTTTTGAATAGATTAAAAATCGTTACAAATAAGAATCGCGATTAATCTGAAAATCGATCTTTTTTGACACCCCCTAACAGTCAGTATGACTTTAGCAGAGAGGCTGAGAGGCAGGAGAAGATGCCGTTAAACTGCGACAACCTTCAGTTGGCGGGTCCGGGAGTGACGGCCCGTCTGTTAATACGTTCATAATGAATAAAAAGGCAGCCTTCTGTTACAAATTTGTGAACATGGGAGCTCGGTGCCATCTGTGCTGGCAGCTCCGTCACTGGCTGGGGCCGTCCCCGCGGCCGCAGCAGATGGTTGACATGCGAGCCTCGCCAAAACAAACAAGAGCGCCACCTCAACAAGCGCGGATCACGACAAAAATGTCTGTCTACTCGGCTGGTCATGGGAAACACAGCGACAATTTTTGCTGTCGGCTCAAAATAGAGCCAGCACTTTAGTACAGAAGCCAGTTATTAGGGGAAAATTTGCGACTGAGGGATGGAATGGCCGAATCCATCCACAGCGGGACGGTTAGAGTACAAGTTTATACTTTAAACACTGGATTGATCAGATAAATCTGTCCTGGCATGAAAAAAATGACAAATGCAACACGGTGGTTTCTTCATAATCTTAGTACCAGGTGTTGGGTACGGGCCAAAGAACAATTTTTGTATCACAATCTGTTGAGCCTTTCCAAAGGTCTCCACTGAGATCTACCGATGGCTTTTCTAGTGACCCAAGCCGTTTCTGTGCCTTTACTGACTTCCAAATGGGCCAGAAGGATACGGATTGTGGTTACGAATGCATGGCAAGAGCCTGAAATGGAAAATTCGGCTGTTGTCCGTTTCAGCCATGCATGTATGCACGCACAAGATAAAGCCAGGTTGAAACTGGACACCGGCGTGGAAAAACAAGCCGTGGGGAGAAACACTGGAGCTGTTTGTTAATCGGAAGAAAACCAGACGGTCTGCTTCGACTGTCGACAGCAGATGTCCTCACCTAACATCACGAGGGTTGTGCGATGTAGATGATAAGCATTTTGCTAACGATAGAGCGTTTAATACCATCGTCATACTTGATAATGCACGTTGATGACGCTAATTGGACAGCTGCAAGCGGATGACTGCGTCCTCAACGGAACGCAGCGTCCTCGCTAGCAGCTAACGTCCCTCAATCGTCCGAAGCCTCGCCTCAATGGCAGAAAATAAACTGTCTGGGACATGCTACACTACACACCTTAGGAGAATACAATAAGCCATGCTAACCACTGGAGGCTAGAATCTTTGAGTACCTCACGATTCGATTCCGATTTTTGGGGTGATGGTTCGATTCAGAATCGATTCTTGATTCAACACGATTCTTGTAATGTATCATTTGATAAATACATTGAGATAAAAGTCTTTTTAAAACAGGTTACAGGTTACAAAAGCTCCTCTTAGATGCTGCCGTACGACTTATACATGCAGCGTTGGCCTAAAATAACGTATTTAAAAAAAAAAAAGGTTTTAAATTGTATTTACAGAAATCATAAAATGCTAATGTATCTAATAAAAGAAAATAGAGCCACCCTAACTCCGACCCCATCACAGCTATAAAACATTTAGGATAGAAATTTACAAAGCAACTGAGAAGAAAATATGGAACTAAAAAAAGGAAAACGAAAAATGTATAAAAGCAACAATATTCATAATAATAATAGTAATTATAATAAATTAATAACATCAGTAAGAATGTTTAACGTTTTTAATACAAAACCTCATTCTTAAAAAAAAGAATTAAAAAAAAAAGTTCTGATTCTCAAAAATTAGAAAACGATTTTCACAATACGAAGGTCCTGAGTAGTCGTGAGTTCAATCCCGGGCTCGGGATCTTTCTGTGTGGAGTTTGCATGTTCTCCCCGTGACTGCGTGGGTTCCCTCCGGGTACTCCGGCTTCCTCCCACCTCCAAAGACATGCACCTGGGGATAGGTTGATTGGCAACACTAAAATTGGCCCTAGTGTGTGAATGTGAGTGTGAATGTTGTCTGTCTATCTGTGTTGGCCCTGCGATGAGGTGGCGACTTGTCCAGGGCGTACCCCGCCTTCTGCCCGGATGCAGCTGAGATAGGCTCCAGCGCCCCCCACGACCCCGAAGGGAATAAGCGGTAGAAAATGGATGGATGGATGGATTTAGAATAAACAAAAATCATTCTTTTGAGCACCCCAACTAACCGCTAAGCCTGAGCTCTTGAACGTAACCAGGAGTGGGAGGATTGATACGAATCGACAGTAACGATATCAAGTATAGTATCAGTATATGGTCGATACTTAATGATTCGATCAATTTAAAAAAAAAAGAAAAATAGTTTTTTGTTGTTTTTGTTATTGTTTACAAAATTAGAAAATATGTGTCAGGGCATTAAAGGACTTTAAAGTACCAGTCGAGTGGAAAAACAAGGTGACTTTGTATGCTTATTTGTGTTTTTTTGTATTCTTAAACAACATTCAATTGTATTAAAATCTGCAAAATATGTGAAAACATAGTTTAAACATCGCAAAATGCCACAAATTTATTAGTCAGCCATTTTGAATATTCTGCTACGAATACCTTCGGCTATTTTCGGAGATTTGTCATTAATCAGATATATATAATAGCTTTAATATAGAGCCAACTTGTTTTTCCACTCTACTGGTACTTTAAGGGCAAAAACCAAATTATTTTAATATGTATTTGTGTAACAGGAGTTTTTGCTTATGATGAGTTATTTTGCCCTATTGCCATTATTTTGCTCAAAATATTGACTGTAATAAAAGGTAATGAGAAAATAATTTAAATATTTAATTGATATTGTTACATCGCCATCCTGTGTTATCATGTTATCATTTACTGACGTTGAAATATCAACATTGGCATGAGACCAATACTGCCCCTATAACTACTTGGTATTGGATCGATACAAAAATATGTAGTAACGGCCAAAACTAATGTAAAGTATCCAAACAGAAGAATAAGTGCTTATTACATTTGAACAGAAGAGTAGATCATCTCCCGCCAATAATAATCATAGCGCATAGATTTTCCCCCCATCAGGAATCCATACAGTACAAGTGCTTGTGCGTTTACCTGCTGACCCAGTGGGCCGGGATGCCGTGCAGGACGAAGAGGGTGAACTTGAGGTGGTCCGTGGTTCCGGAAGCTTCCTTGCTGCTCGGCCGCTCGGCCGTTTCGCCGTCTAGCGAGGGTGACATGAAGGAGGCGGAGGGGGCGCAGAAGGAGCGCAGGTAGAGCTTGGCCAGGTCGTACACGGCCTGAGTGAGCAGCGCCATGCTTTCATCCACGGCACTGCTGTTACCTGGCAGGTGTTAGTCAAAAATGGATGCATTCATTCATTCATTGCATTCTATAAATGACAACTTAACGTTTGTGTGTTACCATTTGACGGCTGTCCAGATGGCGGGGACCCCATCTACAAGGCAGGGCGTGATCAATTTAGGAGCATATTCTAATGAGCAAGTGTGTTTCATGTGTGCGTTTGGAGCCCACCTTGGGCGAGCGCGTCCTGGGTAAGTTGACGGAGTGTCGCAGCCTTTTGATGGCCTCAGTGACGGATTGAGTCTCCACCTCGTCCAGAGCGCAGCAGAAGTTCTTCACTGTCTGCACCACCCGGTCCACAGTCTTGTACTGGGTACTCTGAAGCCGTAGATACACACTTGTTGGTTTGTTCTAGAGATGGGTACTGTTCACATTTGAACCGATACGGTGCCAATACCTGGTCCCTGGGTATCAATACCGGTACTCAGCGGTACCAATTTTCAGTACTTTTGTGTGTGTTCATAAGTATTATTGGTTTTTGATAACAAAATCTTATTTTTATCTAAACATTTTTAAATGAGCTGATTATGATAACTGCTGTCCAGTTATATCTTGTTTTCTTATCAGCTTTAAGAAAACTTTGAAAGAAGTTGTGAGTAAATGAGCAAAACTGAGCTTTTGGCTTGTGTCATAAAAATTGCGCAACGGTATTGAAAAAACTAACAAAAAACAATCTAATCTGTCTAATTGAAAATAGTGTATCACTATATTGATGAACAGAGGCATCACAACGGAAGAATGCGGTTGCTAGATGTGGGATTTTTGTGCACCACACAATACGATCTGACTTAGATTCTTGGGGTGACAATTTGACTAAAAATGGACTCAACGTGATTCTTGATTTAACCCGATTCTCGCAATGTGTTATTTGGTATATTAATCGTAAAAAAAACTTTTCAAAACAGCTTACAGGTTCCAAACCTTTAGGTTGCTGACCTATCACGTGTACGTGCAGCGAGTCAGCATGGAGATGGCCTAAAGGCTTCTTTTTAAGATGGGATTTGAATTTTAAATGTTTTATTATTACAAAAATGTCATGTTTTTATTCATTTTTGAAAACTGAATCGATTTAGAGTCGGAATAAATAAGATTGTGATTCAAATGTAAATCAATGTTTTTGAGCACCCCTAGCCTTTGCTTTTTCAGGCTTTTGATTGGCCAAAAACAGCATATGACAGCCGGTGAATGCATTTTTTTTTTTTAAAAACTGGCATTAATTTATTTTCTTTTTTCCACCAGATAACATATCCACGCTCAAGTGGACATGGCCTCAGTTTGCCTCCGTAATCAAAAAAGCACTGTAGCCCCGGCGCCAGCAACCATGAGCTGTTTTGTGTAAAATGGCCTTCAACACGTGCCAACAGTCCATTGTATATGCTATTATTAGCATGTATGACATCATGGGATTGAAGAGGGTAGCATACTTTGCAGCTGTGCAGTTTCTAACAAGCGTTTCCCTCCTCCAAGTGTTCAGCATACATTACGTACACTGTGACATGTGTGGCTCCTGTCATTAGCTTGGCCGTATCTAAAAGCCTACTGAGGAACAAGGAAGCACTAGAAACTTCTATTTTTTAAATATTTAATAAGTGTACTCTAGATCATTTTTACATTTTTAACACTGTCAACATGGGACTGCTTTGTGTGAATGTTTATGAAACAAGCTGGAGCATTTGCATTTAGAGGGGTGGAGCTACACATCCCTGTATAGATACCAGATTAGCGCATTAATAATGCAAACTGTGGATTGTTACGATCATACCTTGATTTTCAATTATGTTTGTTGATGTGTGAAATGTTTGGTCATTTAATTCTTGTGTTGTTTCAAGATAGCTTAGCCATTTGCATTTCTTTTTGAGTGTTCCTGCTTGCTCTTACTCGGTGTGTAACATGTTTTTGCCCCTTCCTCCAATTATAATAGTACTTGCAAATAGGAATGCTTATCGTTCACATCTTAACCGATACTGTACCTGGGAATCGCTCAACGGTACCTATTTTTTTATATTAATCATGTTAAAAAATAAAATAATTTTTTTTATTGCAACATTTTACAATGAGGTGATTATGATAACTGCTGTCCAGTTGTTGTATCTTCTTCCATTATTACATTTCAGAGTCTCATTTGCAATTAGGTTGCATTGACAGTTGCAAGCCCAAGACGTTAAATGGCAGTAGTTAATAGTTGATCGTGTGTTGTTTTGTTGCGCCCTAAAAAGTGTTAACACTAAGTATTGCATTTACTACGCACCAGTTGTTTGACTGTAACGTGCATCTTAGTTGTAGTTTTCATTAACAAATTTGGAGGTGTTGAAATCGCCATGTAAAATCACTAATGCTAATCATTAGCATGTCAATATCAAAGCCGATGCATGTTAGCACCAAGCTAGCACATTTTAAAAAAAGTGGAGCCTTACTTTCCTTTCGTTGGAGCGTTTTAAGTCAATTGTGTTTTGGCATTGAAAATTGCAACAGAGAGAAATAAGCGGTGAAAAAATAGATGAATTGAGGATTTATTAAGTAGTAGATCAGTTTCGTCATATTTCCTGTTGAACATTTTGGTTTGGTGATTACCTCCGTGTGGTGCGTTGTGAGCAGCTGACTCTGTGTCGCCTTGGAAACGCTCGAGATTAAAGTATTGCTTTGCAGAACGCAGACTTTCTTACCTCCGCCAAAGAGGTTATGTTTTCGCCAGGGTTTGTTTGTCAGCAACATAATTCAAATAGTTATGGAAAGATTTTCAAGACATTTTTCAAGAAATGTCAAAAAAAAGCAACACTAAATTGGCCCTAGTGTGTGAATGTGAGTGTGAATGTTGTCTGTTTATCTGTTGGCCCTGCGATGAGGTGGCGACTTGTCCAGGGTGCACCCTGCCTTCCGCCCGGATGCAGCTGAGATAGGCTCCAGCACCCCCCGCGACCCCAAAAGGGACAAGCGGGAGAAAATAAATGGATGGATGTTAAAAAAAGCAAAAACAATTCCTCTCATCGACTACGAACACACTTCGCTTAAGCGCCAGAATAAAAACTACACCCCAAATGTTTGTATGATACCGTCAGGCGTCACGGTATTATTGTAAAGACTTTGGAACCGAAACCGTTACACCCCTTTGCTTATACTGAACGCTGGCCGATCGACTTACTTTTACTTTGAGTTTTAAAATACCAAAAATGTTCCAATCCTTCATTTTCCCAACTTGCCAAGGGTTCACAACGTACCTCATTTTGTAGACAGATGCTGACTTGGTTGTGATAGCCTTCCAAGTAGTCGATCAGGCCTTGCCTGGACAGACAAAGACTGCAATGAGAGGAATATTCTGTTGCATGCCAAACCTTCAGCCTTGGGCCTTCTTACCTGGTGGCAGTCTCCTTAAAGGGTCGCTCCACATAGCTCAGGTGCTTCTCCAGATTAATGGCGGCGTTATCGTCATCCACCTGAGGGTGGGGGGGGGAGAGAGAAGATTAATGAGCAGGATCAGGTTTGCAAATAAAAATTCATGGCGGGGTAGCGGGGTTAAAGAGGACATCTTGGAGGAAATGAAAATGACTTGCAGTGCGAGCCAAGTCCTGTCTCATAGTAGCATGAGATAGAAGTTGTAATGTGATCTCATTCTCCCACTTCCTGCAGTTCTGGACGTACTCATGGCTGCCCAGGCTGTGTTTACTGCAACAAGTACAAAAAAAAAAAAGGTATTACAACCGTCTGATTTACATGACCTTGGTCTGTGTTGATGCCTCTTCTTTAATTAAAACAACTTACTTTTGCAGAACTTCCTCCCGCCCACAGACTTTGAGCAGGTAGCTGGAGAAGTCCACCTGGTTGAGGTCGTCGTGGACCCAGCAGAGAGTCTGACTGATCAGGAGCTCCACTGGAGAATTCACTGGATAGGGAAAGAATAGCGAATGAAGGGATGACGGCGCAGTGCTGAAAAAGGATCGAAATAACTACTTCCTGCTTTACTGCATACGTTTGGCCAAGTCGGAAGCAACATGGTAGTCAAGCAGTGAAGAACTTTTTCTTGTTGATTTCACGGGCACATAATTGGTAACACACATTACTGCCACCACCTACCCGTATAGATTCTCAGCTACCGGGAATTAATATCGTATCGATTCATATGTGAATGGTACCCATCCCCAATGGTAAGAGGCAAACAGACCCTTTAAAATGTCAATTTAATATGAAAATGTATGTAGAATTATGTTGTTATTGCCCCTGTTACATAATAACGAAGATAAAACAAAGTGTGTGGAAACCGTTAACATGAACTGTTCTGTCCAAACAAAAGACATTGAAATTAAGACAGACATGTTTCTGGCTGTTTAACTTTGTTACCGTTATCACTTTCATCCACCTGCTCACATTTCAAATCAAACCTGTTCTCGGTCCAGAAGAAGTACTGCAGCAGGGAATTAGTGGCGCTGTTGGCATAGGCCAACAGGGAGTTCGTTGACACAAGCAAGCTTATTTTGTTCTTTTGCTGCTGTGAAAGCAGCTACTAATAGCGACTAAACCCTGGCAAATGGATGCAAAGTGAAGATAAGGTGGTTGAAGCAGACGTGTATGTAAGTGGCCAGACATTTTAAGAGATGGAGACCACCCTGGGATCCAGTAATAACAGCCCTCCACCCATCAGAGGAATGGTGGTTATTATTTTTCACCGCCAGTGTAACGGTGGACTTATGCTACATTCTCAGTGCAGGGGAAAATGCCTGAATCTGATTTTTTTTAAAGTTCCAATCTTTTCATATCCGTGGTTCTTAAACTATTTCACAGAGTACGACCGCAATAATCGACATTAAAGACAGTAGCGTAGTAGGCTTAAGTATTCGTTTAAAACAAGTCAGAGGTTCCATTTACAAAAATATTTAATATAACGTTTGAACAGTAACAGTGTGTTGGAATGTAGGAAAATAAAACACTGTATTTAGTCAAGTAATTATTTGGCGCACCACGAGATGGAGCTTGAGTACCACAAGTGGTACACCTAGCACAGTTTTAGAATCACTGTTTTATATAGTCGTTCAAATTACAAAAAAAGAATTGATTTCCAATGTGAACGCAATGGGACCCGCATGATGTCACGTGATGCACTGTTTACGGAAGTAAGCATAGCTCCAGTTTAAGTAGGCCTCGGTCCTGGCCCATTTGTGGCCATTTCAGGCATTTTTTTCAACCGGAGTCAACATTTTTTTTTTAAAATCAAATTATTTGGCGTGGGAGATTAAGAAGGAAGAGGATTTTGGATCCCCCAGTTTAGGGAGCATAATTACTTTGACATGTGTTCCAAGGACCGCGTAGAAGTGGTGGGACATTGAGAGGGATGGGAACTTTTTTGGCACCGACCGGATCCCGCCGAGCACCGGTTCACGCAAAATCCAAAAGTACCATGTTTCGGTACCTGGGCTGCACGTCACGACCGGTTGCAGACTCGTCGCACTTTGGCGCTATGCGATCACCCCAGCAGCACTGAGAGCAGACTCAGTCAGACTACCTCTGGGTAATGTTGCAATTTTCCACGCCAACAAATGAATTGACTCAAAAACAGAACTAAAGTAAGGCTCGACTGTTCCAAAAATGTGCTAGCTTGATTTCTTATATACATTGGCTTTGCTATTGACATGCTACTGATTAGCATTAGCGCTTTTACGATTTCAACACCTCCATATTTGTTAATAAAAACTACAACTAAAATATACGATACAATCAAACAGCCAGTGCTTAATAAGTACAATACTTACAGCAGGGGTGCCTGTAGTGTGGCCTGTGGGCCAATTGGGGCCCGCCGAGCCATTTCACTTGCCCCGCCAGAGGGTGGCTTCCCAAAATGTAATAGATATTCATACTCTTTTAAGCTCACACAATCATTATTAGCTTGTCAGCAAGTTGCAATCTATCAAAGGCGATGATCGCGACTACCTTAAATAATGGCGGCTACTCACTTATTGCAAAACTCTACGATTAAAATGGCTGTGATAGGCCCACGGTCCAATGGCACATTTTCACTTTGACCCTTGGAGGCAAAACATTTGGGCACTCCTGACTTACAGTATTAAAACTTTTAAGGGCGCAACAAAAAACAAAACAACACAACATACACCAAAGTTGGTCGCAAACATGGCGCCCTGCAGTCACGTGAGGGGCTTTTAACCAATCAGGGAGAGTATGGCCAGAGGATCTCCTAAATGATTGGTCAAAAGCCTCTCACGTGACTACTGGGCGCCATGTTTGCTACCAACATTAAAACAGAGTTGGCCATACCCTCGCTACACACGGCTCTGCCATAAACTATACACTACTGCCACCTAACGTCTTGGACTTGCAACTGTAATTGCAACTTAATGTCAGACTTGTAAATGCGACTCAGAAATATGATAATAAAACAAGATATAACAACTGGACAACAGTTATTGTCAGCTAAATTTTACAGGTTGCAATAAAAATTGAGATTTTATAATCAAAAACATTAACATTTATTAATACACACAAAAGTAATGAAAATTGATGCTGTTGAGTACTACCGGTATCAATTCCCAGGTACCGGGAATTGGTACCGTATCGTTTCATATGGGAACGGTACCAATCCTTAGACATTGAGTCCTAAAGCATCTTAGTTTTCTGCTCATTCATTCACTATTTATTTTTTCAACCGTCTATTTTGGCAAGGAATTATGTCCTTTGACAACGTTTTAGTCCGATGAATGCGATGCGATCGTTCAGACTGCAGTTGCATCGGATACGTATCAGTTTTACGTGGATATCCACATACGAGAAAGGCGTAGGTCGGATTTTTAAGACTTGGGAATTTTGGCCACATGTCACATGTGGGAGAAAAAAAAATCGGAATTGGCTTGCAGTGTGAACATAGTCTTTGACATGCCGGTGTTTTGTAAAGTACTGGATCCACCACAACACCTGTTATATGCACAGGAGCCATGTGGAAAAGCTGTCAAGAAAAAAAAAAAAGGAAAGTATTTCTTTCGTCCGTAGAAGGTGAACTGGAAGTGAACACAGGAAGCTGGGAAAGCGGTAAAGGAAGTTCTACGTGCAGAGTCAGTGGACATTGGGTCAAGTCAGCCAGATGTAAGACATGATGACGTTGAGGCCCATTACTGGAAACATTTGAGGCGTCAGCAGGATTGACAGTAAGATACACACACCCAGAAAGCACACACACGAGAATTTACAAGCTATTAGTCGCACAAAAGGCAAAGTAGTGAGCTCGGTGTTAGGGTGTGTGAGGGGTCAGTATCAACTCTCCAAGGAAACTTGGTCGAAGGCCTTGGTGTGAGGAGGAAACATGGCTACTCAACTATTGTAGGTGCATTTATGCAGAAGAGGAAGGTGGTGTACTTCCTCCAGGGCAGGAGGGGGGGAAAAGGAGGTGGTGAACGGGTGAAGTGCTCGGTCGCTCCTTTCTTCTCTTGAACCAGTAGGGACCTTTTTTTGGCAGTTACAGTGGGTACGGAGAGTATTCAGGCCCCTTTTAATTGTTCCCTCTTTGTTTCATTGAAACCATTTGCTAAAATCAAAAAAAGTTCATTTTATACCTCATTAATGAACACTCAGCACCCCATCTTGACAGAAAAAAATAGATATGTGGAAATTTTTGCAAATGTATTACAAATTTAAAAACCCATTGCTATTTGCAGCACCACTCAAGCTCCATCAGGTTGGATGGGAAGCGTTGGTTTTCCTACAGCATTCATCTTAGTCTAGTCAGGGAGGTGACCAAGAACACGATGGTTACTCTGTCGGAGCTACAGAGGAGAACATTCCAGAAGGACAACCATCACTGCAGCAAACCACCAATCAGGCCTGTATGGCAGAATGGCCTGACGGAAAGCTATTAGTAAAAAAAGTAAAAATTAGGGTTGTCCCGATACCAATATTTTGGTACCGGTACCAAATGTATTTTGATATTTCTCGATAATTTTCTAAATAAAGAAGACCAAAAAAATCTTACTGTACATTAAACATATGTTTCTCATTGCAATCAAAGAACATTTGTCCTTAAATAAAATAGTGAACATACTAGTCTTTTAGTAGTAAGTAAGCAAACAAAAGCTCCTAATTTGTCTGCTGACGTATGCAGTAACATATTGTGTTAGTTCTCATTTTATTATGTTGTCAAAATGATGATGGATTATTAATCTATTTGTTCATTTACTGTTAATATCTGCTTATTTTCTGTTTTAACATGTTCCATCTACACTTCTGTTAAAATGTAATAAACCTGTATTCTTCTGTTTGTAATGGCCATAGGGGTCCATCGATAATAAATATTGCCAGTCACAGTTAACTTGTGCTCAGCTGGGAAAAGGTGTGTATATATATATATATATATATACTTATGTCATCCATTTACTTATTATGAACTGTTACAGGCATATTAAATAATCTTGCCAATATTAAAAATGTAACGTAATAGAATGAGGGGATATAAAAGGCATCCGGTGCTATCAGACCAGGCGGAAGCGGAAATTGACGTCACAAACCACCTCGGACCAAAAAAATCTCACTGTACATTAAACATATGTTTCTCATTGCAATCAAAGAACATTTGTCCTTAAATAAAATAGTGAACATACTAGTCTTTTAGTAGTAAGTAAGCAAACAAAAGCTCCTAATTTGTCTGCTGACGTATGCAGTAACATATTGTGTTAGTTCTCATTTTATTATGTTGTCAAAATGATGATGGATTATTAATCTATTTGTTCATTTACTGTTAATATCTGCTTATTTTCTGTTTTAACATGTTCCATCTACACTTCTGTTAAAATGTAATAAACCTGTATTCTTCTGTTTGTAATGGCCATAGGGGTCCATCGATAATAAATATTGCCAGTCACAGTTAACTTGTGCTCAGCTGGGAAAAGGTGTGTATATATATATATATATATAAATATATATATATATATATACTTATTATGTCATCCATTTACTTATTATGAACTGTTACAGGCGTATTAAATAATCTTGCCAATATTAAAAATGTAACGTAATAGAATGAGGGGATATAAAAGGCATCCGGTGCTATCAGACCAGGCGGAAGCGGAAATTGACGTCACAAACCACCTCGGACCAAAAAAATCTTACTGTACATTAAACATATGTTTCTCATTGCAATCAAAGAACATTTGTCCTTAAATAAAATAGTGAACATACTAGTCTTTTAGTAGTAAGTAAGCAAACAAAAGCTCCTAATTTGTCTGCTGACATATGCAGTAACATATTGTGTTAGTTCTCATTTTATTATGTTGTCAAAATGATGATGGATTATTAATCTATTTGTTCATTTACTGTTAATATCTGCTTATTTTCTGTTTTAACATGTTCCATCTACACTTCTGTTAAAATGTAATAAACCTGTATTCTTCTGTTTGTAATGGCCATAGGGGTCCATCGATAATAAATATTGCCAGTCACAGTTAACTTGTGCTCAGCTGGGAAAAGGTGTGTATATATATATATATATATATACTTATTATGTCATCCATTTACTTATTATGAACTGTTACAGGCGTATTAAATAATCTTGCCAATATTAAAAATGTAACGTAATAGAATGAGGGGATATAAAAGGCATCCGGTGCTATCAGACCAGGCGGAAGCGGAAATTGACGTCACAAACCACCTCGGAGCACCTGTCAGCCACAGCGTTTTTTGCTACGTAGCCACTCCTCATTTTTGACCTTTTTTGTGGACTTTCCATTGGCCTGTGGAGAACCGGGACAACAGAGACTCTTTCCAGGAGGATTTTGAGTTGGATGCGCAGACGCGGTACCGTGAGTACGCAGCAGCGGCTTCCAAACATTTGATCGCTTGCCCGTACGTGCATGCCGCTATGTGCATGTCACGTACGTAACTTTGGGGACTTTGGGGAAACATATGAACTGTATAAACTTTGGGGATGTGAACGGTACTTTGGGCTGTGGGATTGAGTGTGTTGTGCAGGTGTTTGAGTTGTCTTGGCGGGTTATATGGACGGGAGGGGGGAGTTGTTTGTTATGCAGGATTAATTTGTGGCATATTACATTTAAGCCTGGTTGTGTTGTGGCTAATAGTATATATATGTCTTGTGTTTACTTACTGTTTTAATCATTCCCAGCTAAATATCAGATCCCACCCATGACTCCTTAATTTGCCTAGTGGCAGAGACACCCGGAGAACTTGGGTGCGTTTGTTACATGTTGTTTGGATGTTTTACATAGTTTTGGATGATACCACAAATTTGGGTATGGATCCAATACAAAGTAGATACAGAGTCATACATTGGTCATATTTAAAGTCCTCATGTGTCCAGGGATGTATTTCCTGACTTTATAAACATAACAAAGTTTTAAAAGTGTAAAAAAGATTTTGTGACGATAAAAAATATTTATGTAATCATAGTAGTATCGACTAGATATGCTCTTGTACTTGGTATCGTTACAGTGGATGTCAGGTGGAGATCCACCCATTGCATTTGTTTACATTCAGGAGAGCCAGCTTGCTGTTAGCGGTAAGCTATTCTATCCTCCTACGGTGTGTAGTGAAGCATGTTTAGCTATTCCTGGTCCTGCAGGGATGATACTTGTAAGAAACTCACTTTATTTGTCGCCAGGGAGGCGAGGATTAGTGATTTAGAAGTAGCTAAAACACTGCCGACTGCGGACTTACGTTAGCCACTAGCTAGCTATCCATGTTTTAAAGCACCTCTTGCTGAGCGGCGTTTCAGTGTTACAGCTTCACCTTTATCGTTAGTTTTTAAGCCAAAATGCGCCAATCCTCCCTTTTCTGTCTACTACTTTCTGTCTGCTTGTAAGTACTTTATTTCGAGCCAATACAACCCAAATAAAACATTCCACATTTACACCTTGTTCTTAAATTGAATACACGAAAAATAAATGTTCTTTGCTACTGTTCAGCCTGAAAAGGAGTAAGAAGAAAAACTTGTAAATTCCCACCCCATGGTCATTTCCCCTTAAATGGTTACAATGGTACACAAACAACGGCGATCATTTAGATTTCAAAACAAAAACAATGACTGTAATGAATTATACATTGTCGTAGATTCTTGTTTATACATTTCAAAAGTATTTTCTCTAAAGTTTTTTTTGAATTTGTTGAAATATGTACATTCTTTTAACTGCATTCCTAATTTATTCCAGAGTTTTACACCCTGCAGAGAGAGACAAAAACATTTTCCCGGTTGCTCTTAACTCTTATGATCTTAAAGTTTGATATTCCACGCAAGGTATATTCTCCATCCCTTTTTGTAAATAGCTTTTTGAGGGAGCTGGTTATTTCTAGCCCTGTACACAATTTGTAGTGTTAAGAATTCCACAATATTCTTAAATTTCAACAACCCAGATTCTGCAAAAAAATAAGATGATAGAGGGAAAGATGAATGCAGCAATGTACTGAGACATCCTGGATGAAAACCAACACTTAACCTCCAACCAGATGGAGCTTTAGAGGTGCTGCAAAGAGGGATGGGCAAAACTGCCCAAAAATAGGTGTGCCAAGCTTGTGGTATCGTATTAAAAATACTTGAGGCTGTAACTGCTGCCTAAGGTGCATCAACAAATTGCTCAAAAAGGTTAATTATGTCTTCCTATTCATATACTTTTCAAATTTTTTTGTAATAAGACAATATTTTCGGTATATTAGATGGAATTTTTACCATCTAATACACTGAAAATATTGTTTGATTACAAGAAAAATTTAAAAGTGCATCAACAAAGTATTGAGCAAAAGCTATGAATACTTATGTACATGTGATATTTGAGGTTTTTTAATTTATAATACATTTGCAAAAATGTCTGTTTTTTTCTGTCAATATGGGGTGCTGAGTGTACATCAATGAGAAATAAAAGGGGTCTGAATACTTTCCGTAACCCACTATAAAGACCTCGCAGACATAACATCTGCTCTATGGGCTACACCATAATCAACACTCCTTACCATCACAGGTGAAGGTAACAGGCTGCTGAGAGTCGGAGATTTCAATGGACACCTTCACGGAGCAGCTGGTGTCCCCTCCGGCGTCCCTCTGGGCGATGACGGGGCTGAAGACGTAGCCGGGGTTGGTGGCCATGTCGCCGTGAGGGAATTTGGAGCGCAGGCTGCAAGAAGATTCATGCAGCGGTCAGGACGCACATTCATGTTTTATTGCCACCTGTAGCAGATAGTGCATTAGAGCCTTGTTATCTGCGGGGGCTTCGTCCCAAAAGCCCAAGCGAATGGTGAAAAACGTGACGAATGGACGCACGCACAAAAAGCAAAAAAAATTAGGGGTGTGAATCTTTGGGCACCTAACGATTCGATCCGATTCCGATTCAGAATTGATTCTCCATTCAATACAGTTCTCCATCCAACTATTTAATATAATAATTATAATGAAACGTTTTCAAAACATGTTACAGGTGAGAAAAGCTCATTTTGTTTGCATGGAGATGGCCTAAGGACATCTTTTTAAAAAATAATTCTTATAAAAAATAATTAATATATTTGTTTTCTAAAATCGATTTTTGAAAATTATGAATCGATTTAGAATCAGGATGAATAAGAATTGCAATTTAAATGTGAATTGATTATTTAGTGCACCCCTACTAAAAATGCCTATTTTTGATACTCTGTCTAAACCACAATAATGTGCCTCTCACCTACTTACATTACATTTGGTTTTACATTAAAGGGGAACTGCACTTTTTTGGAATTTTGCTTATCGTTCACAATCATTATGAAAGACGGATGGATTTTTGTAAAATTAATACATTGTAACTATTAAATAAACATAAATAAAAGTCAGCTTATAGCGGAGCCAATGTGAGCTCCACTATTCCGCCCATAAAATCAGATAAATAACCATTCAAAAATACCGCCAACAATACTCCATTTACATATCGTGACTTGATTATTAACCAAGTATTAGTTATACTGTTATTATAAGCGCTAACGCAGAAAAAAATATTTATAGCGGCGCCGTGATCACGACCGTGTGTGCCTATGTTTACATCATTGAGTGGTCTGCTGTTTCCTCGCTTCCCTGCTCCTTGGAAGTTTATTGTAGATCATGCCTTTCACCTGGAAAGTAGATGGCTGAGGATATAACACAACAAGATGGTACACTTTGACAGCCATTTAGGACCTGGAACTGATGAGAATGACACGAAAAGACGCTTGGTCCCCCCCGCATCGCCCTCCGTTTCTTTGCAAGGATGATGAGACATTTTTCATCTAAATGGGAATATATGAACATCCTAGCAGTCGGCATCCTAATGACAGCAGACATTGTACAGTAGGTGATGTTGTATTATGTTTGTTGGCTCTCATGAAGTCTGCAATGAGTAATAATCAGTGATGAAGAAAAAAAAAGCATGTATATAAAACATTAATTAGAGTTGTTTGGACCACAGCTTGCATAGGCTCTATTGTAAGCGGACTTTTGATCTGTGTAAAGCAAAGTGTTTGATACAACTCTTGCAGTCTTGTTTATTTGTATTTTTTGTGTGTCCCTAATCTCTTGTAATTTTCTGATGCGGGCCATGTTTAATTATATTTTTGGAGTAAGCCTGGGGGCAATAAAACCGGTGATACCTTGTTATATCTTTGCAGAAGGAAACCACTTCCAGGTTCTGAGCGTCTTCTTCTTCCAGGGCGGCATTCTTTACCAGACCTTTTCCTTTCCCCTTGTCCTGTCAGAGACACAAACACACACACGTTGAAGGAACTTTTGCACACATTGTATGCAATAAGCACTTTATCAGCCTCACATGAGCTCGCCATCCTATAGCTGGGTTGGATATGACATCATATCCTTTTTACTTCTGCACGGCTAAATTCATAAGATGGTTAAGCAGCTTGAGCGTAACATTAAAACAGGTGAGAGTGAGTGTAGAGTTTGAGCAGAAAATGCCGTATTGCTGTTTTGTTCTTAGAGTGTTCCAATCGTTCAAATTCAGAGATAGGAAAGAGCTTTCATAGAGTCCCGAAAGAAGTGGTTTATAAAGGTAATAAAGTCATGGAAAAACGAAAGTGCGTCGAAGGAAATGGCCCCTAAAAATATCACTTTCATTATCTTGTGGAATACAATCGGACCATGCTCGTGTCTGCAGTGATCACTTTGTAAAATTTTTGTTTGAACATTTGATTTGTTTGAGAAACTTTCTGTGATGCAATGGAGTTTATTCTCTACTATATTAGTAGTGTTTAAGAGCAGAACTAAACGTAAAAAAGGACAAGAGATCGGATTATTTTGATTTCTTTTGTGGTTGCTATGCCTAAATATAACTATGAAAACCTGCTTGTGCAAATAAACTAAAGTCATGTTAAGTCCTAGTAATAAATATTTTAATTGTTGGTCCAATCCACTGTATTTTCTTTCTCTACTTTCATAACAGAAACTAAAAGCTTAGTTTTTGTTGTGCATGTAAGCAAAGTGCTTTTTTCGACACGGATGACCACATTATAGCGTCTTTGGTGATATTTGTTAGCATGAAGAAAATATCCTTAATAGTATTAATAAACTAGATGAATAAATCTCTGGTAGACTCAACAGCATATACTCTATCTTGATATCGCTAGCAAACATTGCTGAACAACAGGGACATCTATAGCCAAATAATGACAAAATATGAACTTTACACCCTAAAAACAACTGCAGACATGAATTGCAGATGAGACTAAAATTGTAGCAGGAAATCAACTGCAAACAAACATGTCCCTTTTCTCATTAGCGTCACGATCACAGCAGCACTGCACTCGTTATGTCAATCCAATACGTTACTTAGCGATGCACGAATAAGTCCAACTTTGTCTTTCACGGATTAATGTTTAATTTGTGGACCTCTCAGATGTAAAGACATTATGTTTTCTTCTCTTAATCCTTGTGAGTGTCAAATGAAGTGCGAGCAGTAACGTCTTGGTGATGATAAATGGTTTAAATATTTTACAAATATATTTTTCTTAAGAGTGCAAAAATCCAATCCATCCCATTTAACCTATTTTTCTCATTTGTCTATAAATCTTTTAAAATGCGCCCAAATCTGCACTGATTCAGGTAAATAAACAGTAGCCTAATGGGGCTCTCGACCATCGCCTGAGACCCGTAAATCTGCGGATGTGCCTCGAGGTCATGTCATTGCAACCCAGCTATTCATCTTAAGATTTATGTTTGTTTTAGTAGCGGGGAATAAAGCGGTTTATCCCCAGCACACGTCAAGAATTAACACGTCCTCTTCCGGGAGCTCACAGTAACACGTGCTTTTTACACGACTGTCTGACTGGAGGAATGCGCTTCCCTTGGCACAGGAAATGCTGGAGCAAAGAGGCCACGCCCCCTCTAGCGCCTGGCGTTTCGGCGCTCTGCAAAAGTGCTCAGTCACGGCATTGGGAGTGTGTGACTCTGACATCACTCCCGGCGAGGGTGGGAGACGGGGAGGAGATGGGTCTGGTGAAATGTTTGGAATGTGGATGTCATAGTCCCATTGGAGACGTCTGAGGGTTTGAACACACAAACCACTTGTTGACCCAGAGTGTCACAATCAAACAGGAAAGCAACAAAAAGACTTCCTGAAAAGGCTGACTGTCAGGTCACACAGTTCAGATTGACCACTGGTGATCACGCAGGCCACAGGAAAAGCTTGCATTGCAAAGTTGCCAAAAATATATTTTTTTTTCTTTGCTAAAAAAGCTTTGTGTTGTTACTTTAGAGTATCTTAACTACAGAGTCGAAGCACAGCCCCCCAGGCTGTGCTTCGTGACAACCATGCACATCGAAGCTGAGCGCGTGATAGCAACTCTTTGAGCAACCACAACAACTATTTAGCGTCGGGAGCACACAAAGTGATTAAATAGAGATGGGGAGTGTAAACTCGGGCTGGGAAATAAAATAACAAATATCAGCATAGACATGTAATCAAAATTACTGTATTTTATGGGCTATAAGTCGCTACTTTTTTCCTACGCTTTGAAGCCTGCGGCTTATAAAACCGTGTGGCTCATTGATAGATTTTTATTCGCTAACGGCCATAGTGTTTTGTATTCAACAAAGAATTTTTATAAAAACACCTGTGGAGACACTAAAAAGTTGTTTGTGCTATGGAGCCATCTTTTGGACAAATTCGCTCACTGCAGGTGCTGCGAGTTGTTATTTTCTTTTGTTTAGTGCCTTGAACCAGAAGCACAAGTGCCGTTCCGTCTACGTTTCTACTCGTATGGTCTCTTCATTGATCACTCCAAGCAACATTTTACAATATAACTAAAACAATTCATATTCACATGTTTGACAGTATTGTTTTAATGCATATTTGTATGTGCTACTGTAGGGTAATAAAGCTAGCGTCCTTAGCATTAGCTAATATGCTAACACATTTACAAGCGTCTTTGTTAGTATTATTAACTTACAATGGCATTCTTTTTGTATTGTTTCAGTTTCACAATTTCCACAGTAAATTCACCAAAATGTCACTGTGGAGTTATTGAGTCTGTTTAGCTGATTAGCTTGACAACGACTTCCATTTTGTTTGATCAGCTGTTTTACTGCCGTGTTACAGGCAAAGTTTGGAAACAGTTACATATGAAAAGAAATCTTCACAAAATCCTTCAGTGAAAATAACTAATTTCACAACGTTTATATCTGTGGCTTATGTCCGGTGCGGCTAATATATGGAAACATTTTGTTTTTTTTGTTTGTGGGTGCGGCTTATATTCTGGTGCACTCTTAGTCAGGAAATTTGTTCAATAAAACGTTAGATTTTTTTTTTATGTCGGAAAAAAAGGGAAGTTGCAACGCAAGGTTGGTTGCATGAACTGAGGCACTCTCTCTCTGACAACCGAGCAACACAGGAAGTGATCACTGATCAGTGGGAGTGACACACTAACAGCCAATCAGGTAACAGTATCAACTATCAGGTTTGGTGTGGTTGCAACATCTTGTTGTCTCGCAGTTTATTCTTTGCATGAAGTGGGAAGAGAAACTGAAAATGAGTGCTGCACAAAGCAAAGAAATTGTGGATAAAAGAGAAAAAGTCACCTCACCAGTATGGCAGATTTTTTTTGTAAAACGGACCATAGTAAGACCAATGTGGTCTGTAAATGATGCAAGGCACTCGTCCCTATCAAGACCGGTAATACCACATCACCTTAGCCGCGCTCGCCCTTTAGAGCACAGCTGTCACTTCCTGGCACTAAACCTGCAGAAAATAGTTATCAGGTTTCTTTATATTTTCACAATATTGCACTATTTTCTTACACTTTATTAAACATTTCTTACACATTCCCTATTTTTGCACTTTCATTTTAAGAGCTTATTGTTAAGCGTTCAATGTGATTTTAAAATGTTGTTTACATTGAGTGTTTTCCATGCTTGTGTTGACATTTATTTTCCTTTCTTTCGTCGAAGCGGAGGGGATTATATATATACATATATATATATATATGCACACGCCTGCGCACACTATAGAAAATATATCAAAACAAAAAATTTTTTTTTTTCTTCATCTTTTTCCATTTTCACACATCTCTGAAAGAGGTCCAAGAAGCCACTAGGGCGGAGCTAAAGCCGCGGGTTGCTGACCGCCGGCCTAACTTCACGTATTGCTTCAGAGGAGTGTAACAGCAGCCAGCCATGTTGACTATCAAATGCCGTTAGTCAGCACGCTCGCCTCTTGTGCGGACGACCGCGGTTCAAGTGCGAAACGGAAATGGCGGGGACCTAACCGCAAGGGGTTACAAGAGTATGTTATGCATCATGCAAATATGAATCTCGGCAAAGGTGCAGGTGTAAAAATAAGTGAGCATCATTTCTAGGTTTTTTGGGAAATCTTTACGCCACATGAGGCCGGGAGCTGACCTGACGTACACTCAGACGACGGTGGGGGGTTTTGACCTCGAACCACCTGCGTCTCCCAGCTAATGGGGCCAAAAGTCAACAATTGTTACAATTTCATACTCAGAAAACCAAACACATACACAGGGACAGACTACAATAAGACAGATCTATCTTTGTTTGGAGCTCATGTGATTCCTGTATTGACTAAGGCCTTCTCTCAGTTTCATCAGTGTGATAATCAGTGCCGCTGGTCTATTGATTGAAACATTGGTGGCTTGTATTGTACAAATAATGGACTTGTGGCGAGCTCTGCAATATACATCAGAGTAAGCAGTGACGGTGGCAACAAATCAAATTCCTCTTTCGATCGGGAAGTGACTGGCGACTACAACCACTTCCTGCCGCGCACTAAAATCCCTCGCTGTGTCTCAGTTGGCGCATTTCTCTACTATTTTCAGTGCATACTCTAAGTGCGTTCAAACTGACTTGAGTGCCCTCTCTGCATTCAACATCTTAAAAAGTAGTGAACAGAACAATAAGGTAAAAAAAAAACATATGTGCAGAAGACAGACAAAATGAGAAGAAAAAAAATCCAATCTCACGAGTCGTCTCCATCTTGGCTACATAGTGAAAGGGGAGCTACCAAAGACATATACACTAGACCCGGGGTGCCCAAATGTTTTGCCTCCAACGGCCAAAGTGAAAATGTGCAGATTGTCCGCCGGCCAAACAGCGATTCTTTACCATGCAACAGCACCACCAGTGAAGAATTTAGCCTCATGCCACCATATATAAATAGTTGAGTTGAGTTTGAGTTTGAGTTTATTTCGAACATGCATGCATACAACATGATACATCACAATTTTCAGTTTCTCTATTCAACATGTTCGAAAAGGAGTAGGACGAAGCAGAGCTTATTTAATCCTACCCCTTTTCCTTTACATCGCAGTTGCTAAAACTTTTGTTCACTTCCTGTTCTCAATTTATTCACAATATATATACTCCATAAGTAATAACAATAAATATAAATAAATAATTAATTGTTGAGATGAGTAAGATTATCTTGAAAATGAATGGATACATGAGATAAATACAGAATGGTTCTTCTTCTTTGTACTTTGTAAATACTTTACGTTTGAAGAGTTTTTTGAAGTGGATCATATTAGTACATTGTTTGATTTATTTGCTTAATCCATTCCATAATTTAATTCCACATACTGATATACTGAAGGTCTTAAGTGCTGTACGTGCGTAATTACAAATAGTATTGCGGTACGAATGAATCAAAAACGGTACTATAGTCTGTTTGAAAAGTTTGAGTAGGCGACTGTAGTAAAAAAGTTGGGCCCTGAGGTCAAAGAGGTTAAGAACCCCTGCACTAGAGCAGTGATTCTTAACTAAAGGGCAGAGCCTTATTGTTGGGCTGCGAGCTTCCCCCTAAAGGGCCACCAAAAAATATGTTTTTCAGCTGTGGTCCGTATAGGCCGCAGTGGTACATAGTTGTAATACACTTCTCCACCACTTGTGGCAGTAATGAAAATATCAAACAAACAGAAGAAGTCTGGAGCTCAAATCAGAGAGAAGTTTTTAAGCGCAAAAATTATGACTAAAGTGGCGAAGCTGTATTTTCATTTGCACTTTAATTTTATTGAAAGATAGATTAAGAAAATATGAAATCATTCATTTATTGAAATATTAATTATCAATCTATTTTATTTCATTATTATTTAGCTCCCTGTGTGTGAGTGTGGACAAGGCAGCGGTGAGTGACAAAGTCGAACGCCAGACTAAATCCGGCATCCAATACAATTAGTAATTGTAAAAAACGGACTTTACAAAACAAAACTTTAAAATAAACTTCAAGTTGTTTTCTTTGTATTGTTTAGTCTAAAAATAAAACAAGTACATTGTGGAAATGTACATATTACAAATAATCCTCTTGGCACAACACTAAGTTAGTTAAAAATTCTGAGGAAAAAATTGGTGCAGTCTCAAAAACTCCATGGAGAACATAATTAACTTAGACTTTGTCTCAGTTTTTTTTACAAAGCCATTAAACTTCAAGCACTTCCTGTTTATGATTCTCATGTTGGCAGTTCACCATTAAAAACGTTTGGAAAGGCAATCGATTGTTTCTTCAAAACGCTGCATTGGTGAAATCCGCAACTGCCACAACACATTCATTTATCATCATTCAAATATTACAATAATAATATAAACAAAACAATTGTCAAAATGACACCATAACCAAAATCAAGGTAACATACTGTATTTTCCGTACTGTACGGCACACTTAAAATCATTATTTTCCCTCAAAACTCGTAAGTGCGCCTTATAACCCAATGTGCCGAATGTAAGGAATAAGTTTGGTTGAGCTTAACCACCTCAAAGCTATTTTATTTGGTACATGGTGTAATCATAAGTGTGACCAGTAGATGGCAGTCAAACATAAGAGATAAGTGAAGGCTGCACTATGACGGCAATATGTCGAAGTAAACACCAACATTTTAAATGTTCCATTGAAAATATAGAACAATACACACAGCACTCAAAAATCTATCACAATGTTTTAGTACAACTTTGGTAAGCTATGAAGCCGCACCGCTTGAAGGATTGTCGACGCATTAAACATACAAGTATTATTATGGTGTGTGTTTAAGGTAAGACATATGTGCCGTTTTGTTTCGCAATATTATGCAAAAGCAACTTTTCTTACCTTCTGGTACCTGCTGATCAGTATTTGGGATCTGCATAAATCCTGAATATTGCACGTGTCCACGGCGACTCTGTAGTCGATAAGCTTCTTCTTTTTCTCTATCTTCTTGTTATGGGACATTCATTCTCAGCTGTTGCCATTTCTAATATTAAGTAGTGTAAAGTTCTTACTTATATCTGTCAATAAACTCGCCATGAAAGCGCTAAAACATACGGGTGTAGTGAGTTTACATTATTCACCCAAGGAACTTTAGTTATTAGAGTTCCGGTCGGACACTTTTTCACGGAACACATTTCCAGTGTTGTTGTTTCCGGATGAGGAGATGCTGCTCCGTTATTGATTTAAGTAAAGTCTGAATGTTATTAAAACAGTTAGCTCCATCTTTGACATGTCTTCCACTCCCGTCCTTGCACACTACACCGCTACAACAAAGATGACGAGGAGAAGACGCTGCTGAAGGTGAGCCACGTAAATAAGACTGCCCACAAAACGGCACATCCGGAAGCGACTGTCAGAAAGCGGCATGAAGATGATCTGTAAAGCATAATCTATGCAACATTTTCACCAAAGAACCACCATTGCATGTTATGTAGACCACAAGGAAGAGTTTTCCATTTAGAAAATAATAATAATAATTAAGCAAGTTGCAAACAGCCCCTTTAACTATTGAACAATTGAGAAATAACGGAGGAAAAGCAGGCAGATATCTTGTGTACTGATAAATGTTGGTGCTAATGCTCCATAGAGTGGTTGCAATTCCCCCATTAAAAAAAGAGAGAAGAAGCGTGGGAATATTGTGATCGTCATTTCCGGTCAGCACAGTAATACTTTTGGAACAGCACTACATTGTCAACTCAGGACCTTAGTACACGCTGTGGACACATTGTACCAACGGAAGTATTCCATTGGCATGGTCTCTCAAAACAAATTTACAAACAGAAGACAATTACGCAACTACTACATCTTCGCAGAGTCTGGTCAGCTGTTTAACAATTATTTCCGGTTCTGTGCTGGTAAACAAGGTCAAAGTTCAGGAGATGGCTGACTGGAATCTGTGCCACATCACCTGACAGCGCACTTTGTCTGCTGAGTTTGCTGCCGCATACTTAAGGTGCAATTAGAGCGTGAAATAAAACATCCACTCACTGAATGGCAGCACACAGTCAGGTAACTGTGCCAGAGCGGGTGAAAATCAGCTTGCACGGGGGAGACGAGGGCAGGCACGGACTTGCTCAGTCTGCCAACGCAAAATGCTTTGCTGGGTTTGTGGTATCTTGTTGACAAGCTTCATGGGCCGCGCAGCTTTCTCACAAATCTGGGACGAGGACATAGTGAACTGATCACATGTCCACTTTACTGGACTTCAATGGTTTTGTTGATCATTGTCTGGACGCACCTTTACATACAGCAGGGGACACATCTGGAATGTTGCTGTGCATAAATACGAGGGATGCATGATTCCGCAAAAAGTAAATGACGTGAACCAGGATTTTGTTCCTTAGAATTGAGATTGCTATTTTTCGGGAGGATTTTATCACTTCACATGAGCGCAGGCATACACCATGTTGGGATGAGTACTAATAGAGTACCAATACCTAGTACGTGACAAACAATACGGTACCTAATGGTACCAATTCCAGGTACTTTTTTGTGTGTTGATAAATGTCATTGTTTTTGATAATAACATTTCATTTTCATTGCAACATTTAAAAATTAGCTGATTGTAATATAGGGCTGGGCCGACAAAACGATATCAATATATATTGCGAAATTAACACATAATTGTTATAGAGTTTTCCCTTAAGGTAATTAAATGTGGTTGAAAATAAGGGCTTATTTTGTAGTTGAAAACGAATCAAAGTAATATAGTATATTCTAGCCCATAGAAGAAATCACACAAAGTCAGACGCAATTTTTTACTTTTATGACCAATTTTATGATAAACAATGGCACAATTCCAACAGGTTTTACCTGCCATCAGGGGCGCCGCTAGGGATTTTGGGCCCCATGAAAATAATCTTTACAGGGCCCCCTGTATTATAATTTCATCATCATTAGGGGCCTCTCTGGGCCCCCCTCCATCATGGGCCCCTAGAATCCGTCTCCTTTACCCCCCCTTTTCGGCGCCCCTGCCTGCCATGAAAACAGTAACCATTCAGGCAATACCATTCAGGCACGGACGATGTGTTGGCACATGGGACAAACTGACATCAAATCCAAACCATACGAACATAAAACATTAACACATAACAGTCGTTATAGTATGAATTGATATATGTAGCCTATTATTAGTGCACTATTGACAAGTGATGTACCGAAAACTTGACCACCGAAAAAAAGACTAAGATCTCTGAAAAACCGCGCTGTCGTAACCGGATGTAAACAAAACGCACGTCATTATTTGGATCGAAGTCAGCATGTCTGCGATGTGGACGTGATTGTTATATATATAGTGCAGATATACCTGCGCGGACAGCCATCTTCAAAATGTGCAAATATTAAGAGGACAGTGGCGGCTTTTAAAAAGAGAAAGTCCAACTAGAGCAACAACACCAAGCAAGTGTGACGTCATGCTCGCTTCAGCCTCTTTAGTCAAGGACATCGAGGGACAGAAGTAGAGTCTCTAAACACGACTACGTTCTACAATAACACCAGAAGAAGATGCTAGATTTATTGCTAGTTGTTTTTAATTAAAACAAAGTCATTAAAAATCTGTAAACACTTGAAAATATCTCAACAAAGTACCTTGTACAAAAAGCAACAACAATTAAAAATACATTTTAATACTAGTTCATGAAAACAGATTAGTTTTAAATGTATACATTTGTTTAGCCTTTATAAAGAAAACCATATCATAATGGCAAATTATGCAAACTACTCGATCATAACCTGGTCCCCACCGCCACAGGTTTCTTGGCAGTTTAGGGGAAACCCTGCAATATTAATATAAAATACGTTCAATAAAATATTTGACATAGATGAATAATTTTTGGTCGGAAGAAACCAGAAATATTGAAGCAAGATTCGTTTCATGAACCCAGCAAACAGGAAACAGGAAGTGTCACTGAGCGATGTGAGGGACACGCTTACAGCCAATAACGTAACAGTATCGACTGCCAAGTTTGGTTGCGCCGTCTTTCTGTCTCGCTGTAGATTCTCTGCATGGAGTGAAAGGAGATAGTGTGATGTCTTGATACATCAACTCAATAACACAAACTTTAGTTTTGCTGGTTTTGGTCCTGACTGTGCGGCAACATCCTGAAACTTCCAATGTGTCGCTTTGATGAGTAGCTTCCCAAACTACTCTGGGTAGTGTTCAATAGCTTATACACTACTGCCATCTAGTGTCTGAAATCTGCAACTACCTTCAAATCTACTTTAATTAGCCGGCAACTGGGCGTCACGTCAGGCACAACCCAGGTACCGTAACATGGCACTGTTGGATTTTACGTGAAGCGGTGCCCGGCTAGATTAGGTCAGTGCCGAAACAGTACCAGATTCGGTACCCATTCCTAGTCTCACCCTTCTTTTATTATTTTTATTAATATTATGATTATTATTAACAATGTTCCCATGAGGGTAGTGATTCTGACACTAATCATCTATGAGTGACATCGGCCAATACCAACATAACATGTATTAACTGTAAAATGTTTAATTTATTCATGATGTTCCTATTGACAGTGTAACAATATCAACACATTTTAACTTATTTCCTTATTCCCTTATTTTACATACTATTGTTTGAGCAAAACAAAATCAAAAGTACACAATATCTAAACAAAAACAAAATCTATCTTTTACTGCTCTTTTAAAGCTTTTGGTTTTTGCCATCAAAACCCTCCTGTGTCCAAGCAACAATAAAAAAAATGAAAACATAAATATTGATCTAATCCCTTTAGTATTGATTATATACTGACACTACCTTTGGTATCGACACCACCAATATATGGATCGATTTGCTCTCCTCTTACGTGTACGCCTGGCCGCTACACAACAACGAACACCGCAATGGACCTACTCAGTGGCCTAGTGGTTAGAATGTCCGCCCTGAGATCGGTAGGTCATGAGTTCAAACCCTGGCCGAGTCATACCAAAGACTATAAAATTGGGACCCATCACCTCCCTGCTTGGCACTCAGCATTAAGGGTTGGAACTGGGGGTTAAATCACCAAAATGATACCCGGGCGCGGCCACCGCTGCTGCTCACTGCTCCCCTCCCCTCCCAGGGGGTGAGGGGATGGGTCAAATGCAGAGGATAATCTCACCACACTTAGTGTGTGACAATCATTGGTACTTTAACTTTAATATTATCTTCTCTCTACACTCTTATTGATCTACTTGTTAATCTATCGCTTATTAGTTGCTTACTTTCTGCTTACTTTACTGAGCATGTATTTCTTCTGCTTTCAAACTGGCTTGGCAGCCAGTTTAGCAATTAGCAAGCCTGCTTCTGGCTTGCTCTTACTCCGTGTGTAACATGTTTAGCCTCGTCCTCCAGTGATAATACTACTTGTACAATAGGTAGCTTATCGGCCACGATGGATGTGATAGTTATTGTCAGCCGAGGGATCCAAAATAGTGTCAGCCAGTGAAGATCGGCTGTTGTGATCGGCACTGCAATGCCTTAATCGGCATTGGCCGATCACCTACTTTTTAACGAAAATTGGCCGATACTACTTGGTGGCATCCCTAATTATTGTCAATATTATTAAGACTCCTCATTGCCTTGTTCTGTTTAAATAAATCGTCTTTCTGCCTCTCAGAATGATACTTGAATGTAGGACTATTTAAAAGATTGCACAATTCATTATTAAAATGGCAGCATTTTTATAATGCAGCCTTTATTACCATACAGTATTTTAAACATTTTAGATGTTTTTTCAATTAAATCTTATGTTAGTGTAAGTGAAGATTGATACAGTACTTAAAAAAAACAATTGTACAGCATAAGTAAATAGTCACACAAGCGGTAGCCACTGTTAAAGGGAAACTTCGGTTTTTTTCAACCTGGGCCCTGTTTTCATAATTTTTTCTGTATATGTGAGTGCTGGATAAAACATTTTTTGAGGTCGCGCCAGTATTGAGCAGGGCAGGCAGCCTCCAGCCCAGCTAACGCTCGTACACAGGGCAACTGGCTCTCGTCAAAATTCGGCCTATAAACATGCATTTTTTTCACACTGACAGGCTCAGATAGTTACAATGAGTGTCCGACAACATACTAGAAAGGAGAAATTAACGTATGTCTCTACCTTTAGCTGGAGATCGCTGTTTGTTGTGAGCTGTGTCCAAATCTCACCACGCTACAAATCTCGTTCCGAAATCTCGCGATAACTCGCGACAAAACACCGGTGGAAAAACAGTTACCTGACTGAGGTGAAGAGAGATGACTGAAGTGATTTTCTGTTGGATTACCGAAGACTGTTATTTTAGTTTTATAGAAAAGTTTGTTTGTTTGTCTGTCATGGCTGAATTTTTGCCTGATGTGGACGATTTGATTTGTCGCGAGTTATCGCGAGATTTCGGAACGAGATTTGTAGCGTGGTGAGATTTGGACACAGCTCACAACAAACAGCGATCTCCAGCTAAAGGTAGAGACATACGTTAATTTCTCCTTTCTAGTATGTTGTCGGACACTCATTGTAACTATCTGAGCCTGTCAGTGTGAAAAAAATGCATGTTTATAGGCCGAATTTTGACGAGAGCCAGTTGCCCTGTGTACGAGCGTTAGCTGGGCTGGAGGCTGCCTGCCCTGCTCAATACTGGCGCGACCTCAAAAAATGTTTTATCCAGCACTCACATATACAGAAAAAATTATGAAAACAGGGCCCAGGTTGAAAAAAACCGAAGTTTCCCTTTTTAAGGGAGTATTTGTACTCCTTTGGGCAAAACGGAAGGCCTTAGAAGTTACAAGCTTTGGCCTTGGTTTTGCTTTAAGATGATAAACACAATGACCTCACCCTGTTTCTTATCTGCACACACACACACACACACACACACACACACACACACACACACACACACACACACACACACACACACACACACACACACACACACACACACACACACACACACACACACACACACACACACACACACACAATCATTCTCTGTACTTTCAGGGATATGAGCACCCTTTGAGGAAGAAAAGAGGACATTTCAATCAGCACAAAGTACTGCCAAGCAAACCCAGAAGAAAGTTGACACTACATTTCTTGCAATTGGGTGCATTTCCACACTACATTTAGATTTATTCTTATCTACCAACCTCTTTTGGCTGTCTTTTTGACACTTACATGTCCCATGTAATGTACAGATTGTTTTTTTTGTTTTACTAGATAATTAAGAATAGGATAGACTTGTATTCATCCCACAATGGGGAAATTACATTGTTGCAGTGCAGGTTTTTACATACAGTAACAGAAGTAAAGCGTAATGAAAAAAAAAAAAGTAATAATTACTACATATTGCTCATTAATATGTATGGATAGAAGATAAAATACAACAAAAAAACACTAAAATTCTCACAGTAACCACATACTGTAAGTGCGTTGTAAAGTGGCTATGAGTAGAAAAGACCTGCGGTAGCACTCCTTATTGCATTGTGGCTCTAACAGTCTAATGCATATTAAGATTATTATCATTGAAAATGTCATGTAAAATTCTATAACATGCATGCAAAGAACTCAGACAACGTTTCCCATTTGGCAACACACTTCCGGTTTTGTGACCTCTGTTTACAATCTGACACGTCAAAATTATACCTACTCCCTGGCTACTAAAAAATACTGTAGAACAACAACTGGTTCGGGAATAACAGTGTTTGGCTTGTAATCATCCAAGTATGATTAATCAGCAGCAAAGTGAACAGCCACCAACGTTGTGGCTCAGAGAGCGAACGGAGGCGACCACAAGTAAGCTAGCTAGATGCTTGGACCCCGACTTCAACAAGTTGAAAAACTTATTCGGGTGTTACCATTTAGTGGGCAATTGTACGGAATATATATGTACTTCACTGTGCAACCTACTAATAAAAGTCTCAATGCTTAGCTAACTAGCGAGCTTGTTTCGGTGCTCCTGATTGCCTCCTCGTCCTGCAACTCAGTGCAGCGTTTCGGCAAGAGGAACAGCGAGTACCTGCGGCCGAGGCGAACGCTCAAGAAATTTAGTTTGAGTCGTATTTTTATTGATATTTAATTTTTTTTAAACCACGGAAGTGATATTTTGACGCAAAAATGAATGTTTAAAAATGCGGGTTTACACGTTTTGGCAGAAATTTCACATGCCTGTACTATTCGATTCTTGGGGGTAATGATTCGATTCAGAATCAATTCTCTATTCAAAACAATACTTTTTTAATAACATAGGGTGCCAGTTTTATGATTAACTACATTCCTCCATAAAATAGATAAACAGCTGTGAAATATTTCTGTATTACTCAAAAGAAAACTGGTTTTATTTAATAATATATATAATTTAATAAAGTCAAATTAAAATAAGGCAACAAGAGAAATATCAAACACTTCTTATTTCCAAAGTAAATCTGTACAGCATATATAGATAATCTACATCAACAATATGGATTGATTTAAGTGGCTGGACAGGACAGATCGATTTTTTTAATTTTTCGTAATAAATTAAGATTCGTCATTAATTCGAAAATCTATATTTATTTTTATTTTTTAAAAACACCCTTATCCTGTACTTTTAATGATGTTAGGATGTACCAGGTGCAGATGAAGTGAAAGTGAATGTGTGTGTGTGCGTGCGTCCAACACACACACCAAGTTAACTTTCGGTTTGACATCTCCGCCGAGGCGGGGCAGTAAAATGGACAAAAGCATGTGTGACGAGCGACCATTTTCAGACAATGTGCCGGACTTTAGGCAGCTCGGTTTTCTCTCCAGCGCTGGTATTGCAACTGCTTGTACTTACTACGCCCGCCTAACTAAAGAGCCGCAAGCTGCGGGTTGCTGCCCCCCGCACAAGGCGGATGCAACCCAGAATTTGATGCCTTCTTCCTTGAAATTAGTCATGTATTAGCTACAGTGGTGCTTACCAAAAACTTGTGTTGTGACCCAGGAATTTACTGCATAACTCCTCGAAGACCTTATAATATGGCATTTAACAAAACATTTTGAAAAAAAATGCAGTGCAATTAAATAAGCTTGGCTTCTTCCTACTCTTTTTTCGAACATGTTGTAAAGAGAAATGTAAACTATAAGATGCATCACTTGTAACTGCAGACATGTTGGAAATCCATTTAAACCAGGAGTCAAACATGCCCTAACCTGACAGCTGTAGTCAAGCGTATCAAAGAGTTAGTCGATAAGGACGTTCCAGACGTTGGTTATCACAGTGACCTGCTTACATATTTCCCATCTTGAAGTTGAAAGGATTTCTTTAGCGACTAAATCCCAACAATCAAAGTCGAGATAATAGACTTGACCACTCATTCCACCATGTTTGTGACCACTGAAGCCAACTGTGACCCTGGTACAGTGCAGACAAACGATCACCCTGGTAATTAACACACCCCATTGTTGGCGCTTGACGTGAAAAATGGGCGGCGAGTATCGTCTCGTGCGAATCTTAAAATACTCCTTTCACATATTAAAATAGCGCAGCACTTAAAAGCATGGTAAGTTTGAGTTGGTAAGTACTGAAGAGCAAGCTGCAGACCAAGCTTGGACCACAAAATGACTCCCGGTGCCTAAGGCACATGGCAACTTCATCTTAAGGGAGAGAAAACCCTCTGCCACTCGCCTACAGTCCTGTCCTTGGGGCATGTTGTGAATACTCAGATCAAACACACTTCAGAAAGAATTATGGGATGCAGCAGTCAGCAGCAAACCGCAAACACAACAATTGGAAAATAATTCAAGAGGATGTGTAGATACAGACGTGACACTTGATGGCGGTTAACAGTGACAAGTACTGGTTCTTCCTGGTATCCAGCAGGACATTCTTTAACTTACACTGTAAGGATAATCTCATCTTTTCTTTAATTTTCCGACAACTCTTCACATGCTGCGAGAGACTATAGAGCAGGGGTGTCCAAACTTTTTGACTTGGGGGTCACATTGGGCTAAAAAAATTAGGTCGGGAGCTGAAAGGCAACTGCATGTAAAGTAACATGCATTTACATATACTTATATATATATATATATATATATATATACACACACACACACACACACACACACTATACATATGTATACATATTATATTACTATCAATCAATCAATGTTTATTTATATAGCCCTAAATCACAAGTGTCTCAAAGGGCTGTACAAGCCACAACGACATCCTCGGTACAGAGCCCACATACGGGCAAGTAAAACTCACCCCAGTGGGACGTCAATGTGAATGACTATGAGAAACCTTGGAGAGGACCACATATGTGGGTAACCCCTTCTCTCGGGTATAATATAATTAACATCATTGGATACTACGAGTATGTGAAAGTTACACTCCTACCTAGTTTAGTTCCGTTGACATTTTGTAATCAATCAGAAATATCAAGCAGCTAAAATGCGTGTGTGGAGAGTGTTTAGCATTTTTTTCCCACCATGCTTTGTTACAAATTTACATTAGTGTAATTTTGAATTTATTTTGGGGTGAATATATGTTTTTTATAATATCCACAAAGTTTAATGACCACGTCTGTTGACATTTTGTGTTGTTGGATTTTTTTTTTACACCATTACCAGGGAAGGTTGTTTGCATGTTGCGCATTGCTATTCTATTCAATATATAGTTAAAGGTAATTGACATAAACAACTCATGTTGTCCACGGGATGGCGACAGAATAGCAGCATCTAAGTTGTCAGACTTAAAATTAATGCGATAAATTTAAACAATGTTGATGTCCAACATTGGATCCACGTTGTTGGTTGTGAATTGAGCAAATTTCAATGGTCAAATCAACATTATCACCTGACATTGATTAAACGTTGTCAAAAAGCATGTTGTTTCAACATTGTATTTGGGTTGTAGAATATTGGTTGGGGAAATGACCAAAATTCAATGGTCAAATCAATGTCAGAACCCAACATTGATTTAACGTCGTCAAAAAGCATGTTGATCCAACGTTAGGTTTGAGTTGCTCAACGTCAGGACCTAATTCAACATGTTCTCAACGTTGTTTTAATGTCTTGTGCTTGTTGGGAAAGTACTTTTTGAGCAAATTCAACAACACCGTGATAATAACGATAACTGTAATAATTTTGGTCACAATAACCGTGATACGAAATGTTCATATCATTACATACTTAATTTGGGACAACCTTTTAAGCGGCGGTATGCAGTTCCTGACACACCTCATTCTTACTTGGTCTGCCAGAGAACAAGAAGACATAGCAAAGGCAATCAGTGCTACTAAAGTTGGTAACGCTGATATTCAGACCCCTCCAGATATTTAAACGTATTTGGATTTTTCGAGAGATAGGCTCCAGCACCCCCGCGACCCCAAAAAAGGGACAAGCGGTAGAAAATGGAGGGATGGATGGATGGATTTTTCGATACAGATCCTTCGGTTTGGTGGAGGCATGACAAATTCCCATGTGGTCAGCATTAAAAGTAAAAGATAGGAAGTGTTTCATCATGCATTTACTCGGTAATCAAACACAAGCGGTGATCCAGACATGTAGAGGTGATCCGTGCTAAGATGACAGCCTGGATATACTCTTCCATCGTTCGATAACGTGTTGCCATCTCGCTGAAATACGTCAACCAGGGGTGTTTATAGAGCGGCCCAGGGCCCAAATGCAGACTGAGGCTCTTTTAAAATGGGCCTGTGTCACATTATAGAAATAAAATACACCGCCAAATAACAGCAAAAATGGAAAAAGAGCCAAAATGCATAATATAATGGCAACAATCTAAAATGTTGATATTAATAACACATAATTTGCCTTTAAGTAAAAGTATTAGGGATGCATTATATTTATTTTTCAAGTCGATACTTATTTATATGAAAAAAAAATTCTATGTAGATTTAAGTGAAGTTTGTGCACACGTAAAGGTAAGAAAGACTCAAACAATGGTAGATTTGACAAAGTGTACCTGCTGACAAAAGCCAGTATGTTCAATGATGGTAATCATTTCCATCATCATTTCCATGTTGAAATCCCGGATCGTTTTAGCCCTCGGGTCGTCTCTCAAACGATTTGCATTTTTCAAACACGGCCGTGATAGGAACGAGCTCGGGGCCTTTTTACTGCAGCTTCTTTAGCAGCAGGCGTCTTTTACTTAGGCTTTCAAAACATCGTCGTAGGGACGATAGCGTTTTATGTGGCACTCTGAAACAGTGAAGAAGTCCCACACGGTCGATGCCATGTTTGTTTACAATGAGCTCAGGGGAAGTTTATGTCAGCTCTGCGGGAGAAAAGGAGCGCTTGGTTTACTCACCCTAACCCACCTACAGTACAGTACAGTAGAGGTTATCTCACCTCATTGGATCTTTTTTAAAATAGGTTATCAGTGCTATTTTTAAACTTATCAGATGTATCGGCTCATAGTTATCGTGCATCTCTAATACGTATAAAAACATTTTTTACCCTTCTTAAAAAAATTGGAAGACAATGTCATTTAGAGACGGGATTCTTAACCTTTTTGACCTCCAGTCAACTTTTCCACTTCAGAGGGGCCTGGGGCCAACTCAAATATTAACACTGAATTAATAATCTTGCTGTTGATTTGAATCATATTCAATAATTATATATAGTCTAACAGAATAAACCCTGTCAAATGATATGAAAGCATGTGTTAATCACAAAGATCATGAAGAAGGCTTCGGTCAGGCTGATTACAAAATAAATACTAATTAAATTTACTGCTGAAGAAGGGACTCATAAAAACTGATGAAAAATACATTGACAAACAATTACCGTAATTTCCGGACTATAAGCCGCACCTGACTATAAGCCGCACCAGCTAAATTTAGGGGAAAATACAGATTGCTCCATATATAAGCCGCACCCGACTATAAGCCGCAGGGTTTTGATGTGTAATTACCGTAGTATATAAGGGTTCCTGCTACCACGGAGGGGATTGTCGGGACAGAGATGACTGTTTGGGAACGCAAAGCGTCCCATTTATTAACAATAAATCTTTCAATCATTCAATCAAACTTTCACGTCGTTGACATGGCGAACAGCATTCGTGCAGAGTACAAATAATACAACGGTGCAAAGTAATACAAAGTGCTCGCCTGTACGTTATCAAAATAACCAGCCTACCGGTATATGAAAAGTCAGTCTTTAATCATTGTGTCATCGTCTTCCTCCTGCGTACTAAAACCACCGAAATCCTCTTCGTCGGTGTCGGAGAAGAACAGGCCGTAAATAAGCCGCACCGTTGTATAAGCCGCAGGGACCAGAACGAGGGGAAAAAGTAGCGGCTTATAGTCCGGAATTTACGGTATACAGTGCTAAAAAAATGTACTATACTTAAATTAATAATACATATGTTTCTTAAATAAACTGTCGATAAAATTAAAGTGCAAATGAAAATACTGCTGCATCGCTTTAGTCATAATTTTGGTGCTTGAAGGGGAAGTGCACTTTTTGGGGAATTTTGCCTTTCATTAACAATCCTTATTAGAAAACAAGTACACATTTTTATTTATTTATGCATTCTAATTTGTAACATACAGCAAATACAAGGTGGCTAACAATGCAGCTAATGGGAGTACCATATTGTGCCTATAAAGCCCTCTAAAAACGTCAAAAAACTGCTAACAATAAGCACTTTCCATCTTGTGACATGAATATTAAAGAAGTGTTAGCGACATTGTGACATGTACACCTATAGATGATAAACAATGCCTCTCACATGTATAGAAGACGGTTGAGGACATAAACCAAGAAGTTGGCCAACTTTGACATTCAACTTAGACCCGGAGAGGGCGAAAAAGACGTGAAAAAGACACGAAAAGACGCTAGTTTGCGGCACCTTTTTTTAACCCTTCGTCGACCTATCAATCCGCAACCCAGTGAGAGCAGACATTGTACAGTAAGTTATTGTTTTATTATGTTCGTAGTTTGTATTTTTGGTTTAGCACTTAGCAATACTGCTACTTGCTGGATATACTTATCACTCAGCTTCTAAAACTTGTAACTTAGCCTCACATTGTATTCAAGCTCAAAGATATTAGGTTCTGGATCCTCATTTGTCCTAAAGTAGTCTTTGTTGTCTCTCATGAAGTCTGTCGTGATTAGCAGTGTTGTTGTTGAAGGAAATCGCGAACGTTGTGATGTATCTGTGAAATTAATACGCCGCCGTATGCTTAAAGTGAGCAAAATGCGTAAATATTACGTTATTATGAATGTGCCTGTTACTACATTATATATATATATATACTTACAGCATGTATATAACAATGACGGAGGTTTTTGGATGTTTACTAAAGCGCTTTATATGCAGAATAACTCTTATTACCGTAAATTCCGGACTATAAGCCACTACTTATTTCGTACATTTTGAACCCTGCGGCTAAAAAACGGTGGGGCTAATTTATGGATTTTTCTTTGCCAACGGCCATAATGTTTTGTCATCTATAGTTTTCAATAAACACTAGCAGAAAGATAAAATGGGGTGGTATTGTATGTGCTGTGGCGCCATCTTTTGGATGAGTTCGCTCAATGCAGGTGTTGCGGCTTGAAAATGTACTTCCAGTGTTAATGCCTGAAACCGGATGTAAAACTATCCATAGTGGCCCTGCTCGAAAGGATTCTTCATTCAATTCTCCAAGCAACGTTTGTAAGTTTTACAGTATAACTAAAACAATTCTTATCGACTAAACCGTCCGATGTGTGATGTCTGTAGGAGTGTTTTCATGTATATTTGTACGTGCTATCGTAATGTAATCATGCTAGCGTCGTTAACTATAAGCTAAAATGCTAACATGTTTACAAGTGTCTGTGTTAGTATTATAAACTTAAAAAAGCATTATTTTTGTATTGTTCCAGATTCACAAATTCCTCAGTAAATTCACCAAAACGTCTCGGTGGAGTTTTTGAGTCTGTTTAGACTGTTTTGAGAGCTAGCTTCCGCATCTAGCGGGTCATGACGATGACTTGTGTTTTGTTTGATCAGCTGTTTTACTGCCGTGTTACAGATACAGATTGGAAACAATTAAGGTATGTAAATACACATTAAAAAATATTTCTGTGTAAATAACTCATTTCACAACGTATATATATGCGTCTTATAATCCGGTGCGGCAAATATATGGAACATATTTTTTTCTTTTAGATTTGGTGGTTGCGTCTTATATACTGGTGTACTCTATAGTCCGGAAAATACGGTACCTCCATTGTTAGGCTGACTTTTGCTAGCGTTAATTTACGAGTTAGAATGAAAAAAAAAAAGTCACATAACGAATGTGAATGATTAGCAAAATTCCCCAAAAAGTGCAGTTCCCCTTTAAGATACTTCTCTATGACATTAGCTCAGTGGTTCTTAACCTGGGTTGGATCGAACCCTAGGGGATCGGTGAGCCGGCCTCAGGCGGAGCCTCCGCCGCGGAGGTCAAGACACACCCGACTCATCGTGTAAATAAAAACTTCTCCCTATCAGCGTATTATGGATACCTCCAAACAATGTTCCCTCTAATTTTCCATCTGATTTGCAGGTGTGTAATTTGTTGTGAGTTCATGCACTGTGTCGGTTTTGTTCTTTGAACAAGGTGATGTTCATGCACGGTTAATTTTGTGCACCAGTAAAAAAAAACATAACTTTGTCTTGAATTTGATTTTTTTTTTAAATGTTCACTAAAGAAGGGTCCATATGAAACTGGTGGGGTTCGGTGCCTCCAACAAGGTTAAGAACCACTGCATTAGCTGCACACTTCTTGTTTGCTTGATATTGTCATTACTGCCACATGTGGTGGAAAAGTGTATTACAACTGAGTGCCGCTCATATGGACCACAGCTTTTTTTGCTGCACTCCAGGGGGCGCTCGCGGCCCAAAATAGAGCCCGCCGCAATAGATTACAGTCCTATGGTAAACACTGTACTCTATTGCCACGGCGCCACATCAGCACTGGAGACTGCGGAGTAAAACACAGCAGTTTTTTGGTCTTATGTTGCCACGTAGACAGTACCTAAAAGTTATGATAAGCTAACCAGGTACTAGAAGAGGTAGAAATGGATATAAAGTGTGTGTTTTTGTGTGCCTACCTGACAGTTGGGTTTGTGCTGCGAGGAGCTTCCTGGGATGTTGAGGGAGTGACTCCTCGTGACAGCGGCGCCCAACGACGCCCTCCTGTGCTGCGAGCGAACTGAACCGGTTGGCTTTCCCTCAAGCGGGGAGTCACCGCTACTACATTTGCCTTCCCTCTCCAGCACCGCGTCCCAAGGGTCACCTGCAGGAGGCCCCGGCGTGGCCGGCGATCCTTCCTCGGGCGAAGCGCTCGCTTCCTCGTTCTCTGCCTTGCGCTTGGTCAGCGGGTCCAGGTCCAGCCAGTCGAAGCGGCTGATGCAAGGGGGTTCCGTCACCGCCGGCGGCTGGGCCGCAGGGTTGGGGGCCAGAGACGCGGAATCTAGGTCAGTGCAGGCCGATTTGCCATTCTTCAAGTATTCCGAGGTGCTGGCAATCTTATCGAAGAGCTTGGCCATCTCGGGGTCCACGGCGGGCGGCGGCGGGAACACCATGGCGGCAGTGGCAGCAGCGGGCTGAATGGGAGTGAAGGCCAAGAAAGATGGCTGCTGAGCTGGCAGCGCCATGAAGGGCGACATGGCCGGAGTGAAGCCATTCTGAAATGTCCCCGGCTTGGGGAACGGCGCGGAAGGGAACAGCGGCGCGGGCTGATGGTTGGGAGTGGACACGCTGGAGCTCGTCGGGGTAGACAGGATAGGTGTCCACTGGGGGCTGTGGAAAGGGGAGGAGCTACAGGGATGGCCGGGGTAGGAGGCGCTGAGGTTGAAGCCCAGCAGCGACGACGGGCGGGTTACTTGGCTGTTGGCCCCAAAGTTCTCATCCAGGAGAAGCTTTTCTAGCTCCTCATTGGTCAGCTTGTCCACGTCAATATCCCTGAACTTGTTGGGCTCCGGCGGTTTCTTGGTCTCGGGGAAGAAGATGAGGTCCTTTTCTGGTCGGGCGGTGAAGGGTGAAGGGCGAGGAGCAGCAGCGGTGGCAGTAACGCTGGTCGACTTGCACAACTTTGACTTGGGGGAGGACGAAAGCGTGTGTCGCTTCTCCCGCCGCAGCTTTGCTAAAGCCTCTTCCTCCATGCGGAGGGCTTCCTCTTTACCCACGACCCCCTTTGGTGGAGGGACGTCCAGCTTAAGGCCATTACCACGCGATATCTGGGCCATTGTGTCAACTGGGAGGTGCCATGGGCGTTACTGCTTTCACACCAGGACTGCAGGGCAAAGCCTCACACACCTGGAAAGAGGAGACACACCTTTAATTCTAAATGAATAGAAATATCCCAGTCATTGCTGAGAAATTAAAAAGGTATCGGATTGAATAAACTCTGCTTTTTCCTACTCCTTTTCAGGCATGTTGACTTGTGCAAGGGTAATAAGCAAGTGATGCTCCTTCTCAATATTGACACTATAGGAGTTTTTTGGAGTTTTTAAAACGGGACCGTAGTCAATGTGGTCTGTAAATGATGCAAGGCGCTTGTCCCCACCAAGACCAGTAATACCACACCACCTTAGCCGTGCTCACCCTTTAGAGCACAGCTGTAACTTCCTGGCACTAAACCTGCAGAAAACAGTTATTTGCAGTTTTCTCTATGTTTACATTTTCACACTTTGCATTATTTTGTTACATTTTATTAAACATTTCTCACATATTCCTTATTTTAGAACCTTCATTTTAAGAGCTTAGTGTTAAGTGTTCAAAGTGATTTGACTATTTTGTTGACATTTCCTTAGCTTTCTGCCTTAATAGCTGGGGATAAACAGAGAAAGGTTACATTTGAAATAAACATGTTTATATTTAAAATGTTTTTTTCCTGGTCCTTATTTTCGGTAATAAGAAATACTAATAATGATCGATATTGACCAATATAAAACACTGATATCCTGATAGTGTTTACAGCCACATCGCCCAATGTGCACAAGCCACTTTATTTAAAAAATTACCACAAATTGAATATATCACTTGATTTAAAACAATACTTAAAAAGATCATCTATTGTCAAAGTATGGGATTGTGACCCGAAATCGCATCGAGATCAGAGGCCAAAAAAGTTGATCAGGGCGTCCCTAAATAAAACCATTACAGGTTTCCTCTTCTTGAAGGCGGTAATAATTCTATATTTGTATCGATTAGGTGTGTTAGAAAACGTGACGGAACATAGAACAGTATGGGAACAGTATCAAATGGTTCCCACAAAGTTGGACGCATACGGACAGATTGAGAGCGGAGTCCTTTAACCCGAGCGCTTCGTGGACTTTCCAGGAGGTTCTGACCTCGGGTCCAAACTTGCACCGAGCGAGACTGTAGCGGTGCTCAAAAGGACACTTGTCAAAGCGAGCATTCATGAAGGCATCACAGGGTTGAGCGAGTTCCTTCTCTCACCACTCCTGAGCCGCCCCCCAACCCCCCCATTGTGGTGGAGGAGGCTGGCGGGCGGTGGATCTGGCCTCGTTGTGCAGCTGAAGAATTTGGCCGACTAAGCAACCTGAGGGGTCTCTATCGCGCTTCCCTTGGCAAGCGGCGTGGCCCAAGATTGCGTTATCAGCTGTGCTAGCACTCGGCGGACGGCAACAGCGTGGCTGCACTTACTAAAACATAAAAAAACAGAACTTCAAAAAAAAAAAACACTTGCAGAAAAGTACTAGGTCATCATCTTTATGCCCCTGCTCATTTCACTTGAAGTGTTGTTGTAGTGTTTTCCAATAAGTTGAATGTGCCAGTCTTGGCTTTTGTTTTAGTCCTACAAAGTATTTATACTGTAAGTATTGTACTTCCTATACACCAGATGTTTGATTTTACCATGCATTTAGTTGTAGTTTTCATTAGGGGTCTTGAAATTGCCATGTAAAATCGCTAATGCTAATCAGTGGTCTGTATATTTCATATCCATTGTAAATTAGCATTGCGCGGTGCTTCTCAATTTTTTTCCTTTGCGCCCACCGGGGTGAGAAAAACATTTTGCGCCCACCGCACTCTTGGCCTTGACGATAAATAGCATAATTTGTCTATAAAATTGTTAAAAGTACATCTCTGCATAACATTGTATCCTTACTAACAAAGACGAAAAATAAAGAAAAAAAGATCAACTTACAACAGAAAATTATTTTTCATAGTAATAAAAAAAATATTTTTTAGTTTGGAATAGAAAATATTTAAAGTGCATTCATTTTCCTGAAATTCCAAAAAAAAATCTATTTAAACTATAAAAAAATGTTTGACCGACTTGAATCATTTGATGCTGAAAAAATAATTAAAATAAACATAATAAATACATTCAAATTGTTTAGCAACTCAGGGCCACAGTATACAAAACACCTTAACCTAAAAGACAAAAATGATTAAAACAATTTGTGCTGATTTTTTTAAAACAAAATGAGGAAATCATGATTAATAGCTACAATGAGCACGTTTTCTAGTGCACAACTTTTTGAGGCGGGGTTTGAACCATGATACTTATAAAGCATGTTCCCCAGGGTCACATTTTTACCTTGTATTTTATGGATGTATTGAATTTGCACTGCAACCACATCATTTCCACATTGTGGGATAAATAAAGTCTATCCTCTTTTTTTCAGTCACAATCAAAAATAAACGTTATAACTATTATATAGACTCGTCGGTCACACCATTGCCTTGTACTTATTAGCCTATTTTGACAAAAGAGTTCTGTGTAAAAAGCTGTGGACTAATTACAGACAGCAGAGCAGGCGGTAGAACATCAACTGAGAAGGAATAACACTGGAGAATTTAGGAATTGGTACAAGAGAGCAGAGCAGAGAAGAGAGAGCAGGCAGAGAGCATGAACTCGAAATGCCCATGTAAATATGTCCGCCAACCTGTGACATCAGAAATGACCCACTGCAAAACACAGCGTTCAGAGGCATCCAGAACTGCATGAACCTTCTGATTTGACGTTTTGGAACGGTTTAACACGAGCAACCAACTTTATAATAACATCAGTAAGCCAGAAAAGTGGAAAACCAGCATTGGTCCCTTTCAGGGATAAAAACGTCAGCTTATCATCATTCAAAAAGAGCCTATGGCTCGAGTTCCAATGGTTCAAACAGCTTTACGTTTACTCTGAGTACAACTTTTTTTCAGCATTTTAGCCAATATTTACGGACGGATCAAAAGATTTGATCACTGTAAGTACAAAGAAAGAGCAACGAACCATTCGGCAGTGTTTACAGTCGAGCTATAGGCAATCACAGCAGCACTACAGTGGGTAGAAGAGTCAAAAAAGGTGGTAATCTGCTTCCACTCAAGGTAAGGGTTAATCTCTATTCAATATTTTAGGTTGCAGAGCAGACAATACCTATTTTATATATATTTCATTGTTAATGAAATATATGAAATATTGTTCAGGCTTGGTTGGGTGAATACCAGCGTAAGGTTCCTATGGGTTCCGGCTCACACAGGCATAACGGACAATTAATTGGCAGATCAGCTGGCAAAGCAGACACTAATGATAGAGCAGCACAGAGGAGTATCTCTTAGTAAGGCAGAGGCAAAATCATTAATCAAAAGAAATCTTTTTAAAAAGTGGCAATTACACTGGGACATGAGTACAACAGGAAGACACTTGTATGCAATACAGAACACAGTAGGAGCGGGAAGAACTGTAAGGGGCAGCACAAAAGAGGAAGGAATCATATCAAGTATTAAATAAGGAGACCAGACTGAATGCACCTTATAGGTAAAACCCAACATGATTATATGACAGGCGCAATGAGATAGAGAGAGTGGAACAAGCATTCATTCATTGTGGAAAATACAGTAAAAAAAAGGATAAAACTAAGGGAGGAAGTTAGAAGACATGGATAGAAGGATATTATTCTTAAAGGGGTACTCGGCAGCAAACAACAATGTTAGTGAAGTTTCTAAAAGAGATGGGTTTATGCAATACAATTTGGTATGGGAAGGTATATATTATGTATGTCTGTGAGAAAGGGAGAAGAGAGGGAACTCTGGTTCACACTCCAATACAGTAGGTGGCAGTAATGCATCTTTAATGTTGAGGGCCCAGACATAAAGCAAGAAGCAGCAGCAGCACCCATAGGAGATCTGAAGTGAGACTTCAGACGTGAAAACGACATCAGTGTTGTGGACTGTGCCATATTCAGGAAAATGCAAAGATCACCGTAACGGCCGTTCGTTTTTGTTCCTTGGTGAATTGACAATCCCACACAAAGTATTGTTCTAGTTTAACTTTACAGTCTGCAGTCAACTTTAGTCGTGGTTAAAACTGTCAATGTTAGCACTTAGCGGGGTCAAAGGACACAACTTTAAAAATGGAAAATATGTAACTGGGGCATCTTTATAGACTTTGTGCATCACTGAGACAAACTACACAACTTTCAGAGCTTTGTGTGCTACAGTGGAATTCAAAGTTCATATTAGACGTTTCTAGGAGGTAGACCTTAATTTTTTTTTACCTTAATTCAAGTCCACAGCAGGATTGATGATCCCGAAGTGGTGTTTACATACATATTTTGTAGAGGTATGCTACTAAGGTTCAACTACTGTATTTTCCAGACTATAGAGCACACCGCACCTGCAACATGTTTAAAAAAAGTGGCAAAAAAGAGTGAGAAAGTTGAGGAATGCTCATCAAACACCTATTTGGAACATCCCACAGGTGAACAGGCTAATTGGGAACAGGTGGGTGCCATGATTGGGTATAAAAGCAGCTTCCATGAAATGCTCAGTCATTCACAAACAAGGATGGAGCGAGGGTCACCACTTTGTGAACAAATGCGTGAGCAAATTGTTGAACAGTTTAAGAACAACATTTCTCAACGAGCTATTGCAAGGAATTCAGGGATTACACCATCTACGGTCCGTAATATCATCAAAAAGTTCAGAGAATCTGGAGAAATCACTGCACGTAAGCAGGAGGTACTGCATCAAAAAGCGACATCAGTGTGTAAAGGATATCACCACATGGGCTCAGGAACACTTCAGAAAACCACTGTCAGTAACTACAGTTGGTCGCTTCATCTGTAAGTGCAAGTTAAAACTCTACTATGCAAAGCCAAAGCTATTTATCAACAACACCCAGAAACGCCGCCGGCTTCGCTGGGCCCGAGCTCATCCAAGATGGACTGATGCAAAGTGGAAAAGTGCTCTGTGGTCTGACGAGTCCACATTTCAAATTGTTTTTGGAAACTGTGGACGTCGTGTCCTCCGGAACAAAGAGGAAAACGGTTGAAGAGTCCAGACCTGTCTCCCATTCAAAATGTATGTATGAATGACTGTACATATGTATAAATAATTGTGTCTACGTATGTGTGTTTGTATGGGTTGCACTTTATTTTCTATATTAAGATTTTATTATTCCTATGTTGAAAAACAACAGCAAAAGTGGCAGGTAAATCTACTGTTAAAATGTTGAATACTGGACTTTTAATGGAACATTTTTTGAATATTGAAAAGAAGTGCAGAAAGGGTTTCTGCTTGTTAATTCAACCTAAAGTGTTGGTTACACTTTATTCAAAAATGATGTGAATGCATTGGCCAATAATTGTTGTTTACTTGCTTGTTGGTATCCATAATTCATGTATACATCATTCCCTTACAAGAAATAACAGGAATATAGGAAATTTCACCTGCAGTGTCCAGTATTTATTTCAAAGTCACACTAGTGACTAGTGATTTCAACTCGTTATTCTAAATCAGGGGTGTCAAACGTACGGCCCGAGGGCCGGATCAGGCCCGCGAACAGGTTTTATCCGGCCCGCGGGATGAGTTTGCTAAGTATAAAAATTAACCTGAAATTTTTTAATGAAATAAACAGCTGTTCTAAATGTGTCCACTGGATGTCGCAATAGCAATTCTTTGTATCTTTATAGATGATGCTACATATGTACAAACTAAACCACATGATGTTAGTGCATCAGTCGAGGAAAATGATCAAACTACATAAATAACATACTGTAATTTAATACTATGGAATGCCATCCCGGTAACAGTTAGAGATGCTACCTCAGTAGAAGCATTTAAGTCCCATCTTAAAACTAATTTGTGTACTCTAGTCTTTAAATAGACCCCCCTTTTAGACCAGTTGATCTGCCGTCTCTTTTCTGCTCTGCCCCCCTCTCCTGCGTGGAGAGGTTATTAGGTGACCACAAATGAAGCGCTAGCTGTTCAAAGTCGGGATCCGGGGTGGACCACTCATCTGTGCATCAGTTGGGGACGTCTCTGCGCTGCAGACTTGTCTCCACTCAAGATGATCCCCTGCTGGCCCCACTACGGACTGCACTCTCACACTATTAACTAGATCCACTCGACGTCCAGGATGTCGTTGTGGCCTGTGCAGCCCTTTGAGACACTTGTGATTTAGGGCTATATGAAAAAACTTTGATTGATTGATTGATTTTGATATAATTTTTTTATCTTGATAGATTAAAAATTAACACCAAAGAGTTGACGGATGAACATTATCACAATTTATTCCAGTGTTTTTCAACCACTGTGCCGCTTGCACACTGGTGTACCGTGAGATATTGTTTGGTGTGCCGTAGGAGATGTCATTTCACCTAATTGGGTTAAAAATATTTTTTGCAAACCAGTAGTTATAATCCGCGAATGTGCCGTTGTTGAGTGTCTGTGCTGTCTAGTGCTCGGCAGAGTAACCGTGTGATATTTTTCCATATCAGTATGTGGCAGCAGGTAGCTAATTGGTTTGTAGATGTCGGGAACGACGACGGTGGTGTGCAGGTAAAAAGGTAACTAACGCTAAAACCAAAAATTAACAAAAGGCGAGTGCCGCTAAGAAAAGGCATTGAAGCTTAGGGATGGCTATGCAAAACAAAGCTAAAATTGAACTGGCTGCAAAGTAAACAAAAACAGAATGCTGGACGACAGCAAAGACTTACAGCGTGTGGACCAGACGGTGTCTACAAATTACATCCGTACATTGATTGATTGAATGAAACTTTTATTAGTAGATTGCACAGTACAGTACATATTCCGTACAATTGACCACTAAATGGTAACACCCGAATAAGTTTTTCAACTTGTTTAAGTCGGGGTCCACGTAAATCAATTCATGACAATCAACACCAAAATAGGAGCCCAAGACAAGAACTAAAAAACTACACACAGGAAAACACCAAAAAACTCTAAATAAGTCACGACGTGATGTGACAGGTCGTGACAGTAGACCTACTTTGAGACAAGAGCTATATTGATGCATGGTTGGTTATGGTTTGAATGTATATCCAACAATTGCGAGAACGACTCTTTACTGTCAATATCGGCTGCTGAGTTTCATTTTTTAATGTTTTCTGCTGGTGGTGTGCCTCTGGATTTTCTCAATGAAAAAAATGTGCCTTGGCTCAGAAAAGGTTGAAAAACACTGATTTATTCAGAAAATATAAATAACGACAAATAAAGATAGAATACGATTAACCGCAACATGCACGTGTAAAAAAAACAACATTACGATTTGTACATTTTTAGAATGCGCTTGTTCTCTTTTTCAACAAAGAAAACAATATGAAGTTGTCTTTATTTTTACGTTATCGTGCCGTGATTTTCCCAGTCCGGCCCACTTGGGAGTAGATTTTTCTCCATTGACACCCCTGTTCTAAAATAAATATCGTCCCTCAATCGAATCGGCAGCCACACATTCTGAATCGAATCGTTGTTAAAAGGGCTCTATCGTTTTGCTTTTTTAGTGTTGACTTATTTTTTTCATCGAGTCTTAATTTTAGACGAACAATAGGCACAACTGAACTCTTCAAAGTCAAAGTAAGATGATCAGCACTTTGCAGCTTCAGATGTAAAAAAATGTATGTTTTGTTGACTTTTGCACGAATTCCACGCAGCTAGCTTGATGCTAAAGCAACATTAGGCACTACTTTGTCAGCAAAAAGAGGCCGGTTAGTTGCACACATGTCAACACTTTTATTGCACTTCTTATCCAAGCGGGTTTCACTTAAAAAAAAAACAAAAAAAAAACTTTACTTTGCTGCTAAGTTAGCTGCTAAAGTGCAAGTAAATAAGGCGCAAAAAGGACACACTTTATAGGCACTTTGGTTGGGTTTAGCTTAACGTTGGCAGCATTCGGACGTCGCTGTGCTCGCTCTAAGTTGTGCTTGATGGTTTAAAAGTGGAATGTTTGGTCCGAGCGGACACAACACGGAAGAAAAAAGCAGGTTTTTGTCAAGACGGGGAAGCTTTCAACGCGGAGTCTCTTTCAGGGAAGCGACAACCACTAGTAGCTCAAAGTTTCACACGCAGACACTTACGAGGAAAATGTCACTTTTTTCATTTTACCTTTTATCGTAGCGGTGTTTGGAGCCATTTCGGTGCCGCAGCTGCTTTTTTTTCCATCCACTTGCACGGCGGAGACGTCAGTTCCTGTGTGGAGTTGGTCGGCTGCTCGGCTCGGCTGATCAGGACTTCTTGGTCCCGACTCGCCGCGCCGTGGCCGGCAGCGCCCTCTGTCGGACAAAGCGCGAAACGAAGGCGTGACGTTGACAGTGATGTCATTCAGACCCCTTCCGCATTCCGGTCGCACAGCGACAATAACAACAGATTATTGCAATACAAGGAATAAGAATATTGGAACAACATCTTGAACTTTATTAAGAAAGGAAATCATCTTATTGAACTCATAATGTAAATCATAACTTACTTACCTATTTATTTATGAGAACTTTATTGTGTGAATGCTCCAAAGCATTCACACATATGGTATTCTACACCAAAATTAATCTATTTATTGTGTGAATGCTATGGAGCATTCACACATATGGTTTTCTACACCAAAATTAATCTATTTATTGTCTGAATGCTCCAAAGCATTTACACATATGGTTTTCGATGCCGAAATTAATCTATTTATTATTGTATGAATGCTCCAAAGCATATGGTGTTCTATACCAAAATTCCTCTATTTATTGTGTGAATGCTTTGGAGCATCCAAAATTCATCTATTTATTATTGAGTGAATGCTCCAAAGCATTCACATACAGTATATGGTTTTCTACACCAAAATTAATCTATTTATTATGTGAATTCTTTGGAGCATTCACACATATGGTTTTCTACACCAAAATTCATCTATTTATTATTGTGTGAATGCTCCAAAGCATTTACACATATGGTTTTCGATGCCGAAATTAATATATTTATTATTGTATGAATGCTCCAAAGCATATGGTTTTCTATACCAAAATTCCTCTATTTATTGTGTGAATGCTTTGGAGCATCCAAAATGCATCTATTCATTATTGTGTGAATGCTCCAAAGCATTCACACATATGGTTTTCCGCACCAAAATTCATCCATCTATTGTGTGAATGTTCCAAAGAATTTACAGAATAGGGTTTTCTACGCCAAAATTAATCTATTTATTATTGTGTGAATGCTTTAAAGCATTCACACATATGGTATTCTACACCAAAATGCATCTATTTATTGTGTGAATGCGCCGAAGCATTTACACATATGGTTTTCTACATCAAAATGCATCTATTTGTTATTGTGTGAATGCTCCAAAGCATTTACACATATGGTTTTCTACACCAAAATTCATGGTATTCTACACCAAAATTAATCTATTTATTGTGTGAATGCTCCAAAGCATTTACACATATGGTTTTCTACACCAAAATTAATCTATTTATTGTGTGAATGCTCCAAAGCATTTACACATATGGTTTTCTACACCAAATTGGAGTTCAAATCCCAGCCGAGTCATACCAAAGACTATAAAAATGGGACCCATAACCTCCCTGCTTGGCACTCAGCAACAAAGGGTTGGAGTTGGGGGTTAAATCACCAAAATGATTCCCGTGCGCGGCGCCGCTGCTGCCCACTGCTCCCCAAGGGGATGGGACAAATGCAGAGGACAAATTTCGCCACATCTAGTGTGTGTGTGACAATCATTGGTACTTTAATCTTTTAATCTTTAAAATTAATCTATTTATTCAACTTATTAAATGTATTATAATTATTCCTCTTTTCCATATTTTGGCGTGTTCTACCTTCCACATTTTTCATCCGATTCAATCCGTTCCAACTTAAAACTGTTCAGCCTATTCGGGAATCGCAGGCTTTCCCTTGACGAATTCCAAAAATTCACAGATTTCCCAGAATTCCAGGTTGTCCGGGACATTTTTCCCACTCAAAATAAATTGGCTGTTTTTCAAACTTTCACCATTTCCAAATTTCTCAATCTATTCTAACCATTCCACCGTCGACACATTCCACCATTCTGGAAATTCAAACTATAATTTTTCCAACAAAAAAATTCCAGGATTTTCCAGAATTCCTGCTTTTCCAAAGCCCTATTTCCACCGTTTTTTCTGGTGACTACTACTTCCACATTTTTCAACCCACTTCAACTGTTCCACCGTCAAAATATTCCTCTTAATCAGGACAAAAAACAAAATTGTTTTTTGAACTGGAAAAACTCCCGGTTTTCCCGAAATTCCAGGAATTCCGTAATACCATTTTAACATTCAACATGTTACTATTTTAACATTTCTCAACCGATTTGAAAATTTTCAACACCAACCTTTTCAACTCTTTCAGACCATTCAAGTTTTTTTACCATTTTCAAAAAAATTCCCGCTTTTCCAGAAATTCCCATTTTTTTCAGAAATTCCCATTGAAATCAATGGGACATTTTTCCAAGTTCCACAATTCCCACAGTTTTCATCTGATTCAAACTGTTCCAACTTCAAAATATTCAGCCTGTTCCGGAATTGTGTGCTCTACTTCAACAATTCTAAAAAAATTCCCGGATTTCCCCTAATTTTTTTTTTTTTTTTTTGCATTTTCCCCATTCAAAAGGAATTGGCCATTTTTCAAACTTCCACAATTCCCACATTCTTTAACCCATTCAGACCATTCCACCTTCAACACATTCAACTCATCCAGGACATTCAAACTATTATTTTTCCACATTCAACACATTTTCAGGAATTCACGTTTTTTGGTAACCTATTTCCACCCTTAAGTTTGACTACTCCTTTCACATTTTTCAACCCATTTCAACCATTCCACCATTAAAACACTCATCATATTGAGGACAAAAACCAAGTTGGTTAAGGAACCAGAAACATTCCCGGTTTTCCCGAAATTCCCGAAATTTCTCAATTAAAAACTGTTACTAATTCAACATTTCTTGACTGATTTAGACAATTCCAACACCAACCAATTCAGCTTATTCAGGACATCTATGCTCCTAATCATTTATTTTTTTTATACCGCTTTTCCCAAAATTCTCACATTTCCAGGAAGTTCCCATTGAAATGAATGGGACATTTTTCCAAGTTGCACAATTCCCACATTTTTCAACCTATTCAAACCATTCTAACATCAATACATTTCACTCATCCTGGACATTAAAACTAACACTTTCCCAAGTTCCAAAGCAAATTCTGGTTTCCCTGGAAATTTTAACTCTTCAACATTCAAACCATTCCAACATTCAAACTATTTCAGCGTTTAAACAATTTCAACATTTAAACCATTTCTACATTCATTCTATATTCCATTAGCATTTCAGTTCAGCGTCAGCTTTTTAACCTATTCAAACTATTCCAACATTCAAACTATTCTTACATTCATACTACATTCTGTCAGCATTTCAGTTCAACTTCAGCATTGGAGCATTCACACGCAATTCCTTCAGGAATTGCCTCTTCTCTTCATTGTTTTATTTGTATTCGATAATTATACTCATTTGTATGTTTATTCACTGATTTATGTATTTAGTCATTGCTGTGTTACAGAATTTGAGTAATAACAAATGTGTTAGTAATTGGTGATACGAAAATAAGCTCTGCTTCTTCCTACACCTTTTCAGACATGTTTTAATGAGATACTGTAATTATGTATTGTACTATATTGTAATTGCATACATGTTTGGAACAAACTAACACCATAAACAATATTTACCCAGCAAAAGAGTTTTGGACAACAAACGTGTACATTTTGTTGTAATGATATAGAACCCACCGACTATTAACTTTTGTCAGATAAAAATAGTTGAGTCATCCCTGAACAATGTAAATCCTCTGTTAAAACCTGTCTTTACATGACTGTCAACACATTTATGCTGTAATGATATTTTATTTGCCACTTTTCCCAAACAACAAATAAGAACTCACATATCACACAGTATTGTGTCTTGCAAAGTTTCATGTCCGGAAATGTTAATAAAATAAAAATAAACTCTCCCAAAAGATTTTAAAGACTACTTTCAATCCTATTTGAAATCCACAAACATCTTGACAATTTTGTCAATTAGGTTTGTGTGTGTCAATTATAAAAGCTTTTGTGGACACAAAATGTACGTCACTGAAATTTTTGTATTTGTTTTGTGTTATTCGATATCATTTTAGATCAGGGGTCTCAAACATGCGGCCCGCGGGCCAATTGCGGCCCGCGAGACGTCATTGTGTGGCCCGCACCTTAATATGAACGTTTAATGTTAGTGCGGCCCGCGAGTTTTATATGAATGGCGCTTGACAGCGCTGTATGCGGACCTGAAGCACTCTTGCCAACCCTCCCAATTTTCACCCATCAACAATACTGAGGACAACAATATTGAGTCAACAATACTGAGGACAACAATATTGAGGGTATGAGGTTTACCGTCCACTTTTTCTCCATACAAGCAATGTGCCTGCACAGTCACATGTTATATGCGGCTTCAATAGACAAACGTACGCGACTGCATTGCATACTTAGTCAACAGCCACACATGTTACACTGAGGGTGGCCGTATAAAAAAACTTTATCAATGTTACAAATATGCCACACAATGTGAACCCACACCAAAAAATAATGACAAACATATTTTGGGAGAACATCCTCACGTAACACAACATAAACACAACAGAACAAATACCCAGAATTCCTTGTAGCCCTGACTCTTCCGTGCTACAAGGAATCTACCAATCATGGTGTGGTATATGGCTCTCGAGGGCCGAACATTGACGTTCGCGCTCTTCCTCCCTCCCTCCCTCCCTCCCTCGCTCTCTCTTTCGCTCTCTCTTGCTCTCTCTCGCTGTAAACTCCACAGCGAGCCCCCCCCAACCCCCCCACACCCCACCCCCTCCCGTTGGCTCCAGACAGAGACGATTTGTGTTATTTGGGTCCAAAATACCCCTGCGTTAGTGGAAAAGCGGCAAATGAGTGAAAGCGAGAGACGTTGCCATGGAGACGAGGGTTGTCTTACGTGCTGCAGTCAAACGGCGACACCTGTCCGTCAGTAATAAAGTCCGCGATAACCTGCACCAATTCAAACCGTTATTTGTTTTTTTTATTGTTTAATTTGCATTGCCTCACACGATGAACACTACATATATTTTTATATGACGCCATATAACACTCCGGGAGCCGTCACTTTTTCCCGGTACTTTCCGCCGACCGCCGTGTTGCTGTCGGGAGGAAAAGCAGAACGACACGCATTGCGGAAATAACATTATTCTCCGTACAAATATATTCTACAACCCCAAACATGTCTTTTTCAAAGCGTGCAGTGAAGAGAAAGGTTAGTGATGAGCAAAGACAATTCCAGGAATAGTGGGAGATGCAATATTTCTTTGTTGAGCACATATATATACCGTAATTTCCGGACTATAAGCCGCACCTGACTATAAGCCGCACCAGCTAAATTTAGGGGAACATACAGATTGCTCCATATATAAGCCGCACCCGACTATAAGCCGCAGGGTTTTGATGTGTAATTACCGTAGTATATAGGGGTTCCTGCTACCACGGAGGGGATTGTCGGGACAGAGATGACTGTTTGGGAACGCAAAGCGTCCCATTTATTAACAATAAATCTTTCAATCATTCAATCAAACTTTCACATCTTTGACATGGCGAACAGCATTCGTGCAGAGTACAAATAATACAACGGTGCAAAGTAATACAAAGTGCTCACCTGTACGTTATCAAAATAACCAGCCTACCGGTATATGAAAAGTCAGTCTTTAATCATTGTGTCATCGTCTTCCTCCTGCGTACTAAAACCACCGAAATCCTCTTCGTCGGTGTCGGAGAAGAACAGGCCGTAAATAAGCCGCACCCTTGTATAAGCCGCAGGGACCAGAACGAGGGGAAAAAGTAGCGGCTTATAGTCCGGAAATTACGGTATATATATATATATATATATATATATATATATATATATATATATATATATATATATATATATATATATATATATATATATATATATATATATATATATATATATATATATATATATATATATATATATATATATATATATATATGTGTGTGTTCCGACATGTTTTATTTGCACAGAGAAAGTTGCCGTGCACAAGAAATACAATTTAAAACGTCATTATATAACTAGACATGCTGAGGAGTATGCAAAATACCAGGGAGATGAGAGAGTGAACCGGGTTGCACATTATGTGTATGTGTATACATTGTTGCTGACTGGAGAAATCAAATTATTATTGTTAGAATAGAATAGAAAGTACCGTAATTTCCGGACTATAAGCCGCTACTTTTTCCCCTCGTTCTGGTCCCTGCGGCTTATACAATGGTGCGGCTTATTTACGGCCTGTTCTTCTCCGACACCGACGAAGAGGATTTCGGTGGTTTTAGTACACAGTGAGTACGCAATGATTAAAGACTGACTTTTCATATACCGGTAGGCTGGTTATTTTGATAACGTACAGGCGAGCACCTTGTATTACTTTGCCCTGTTGTATTATTTGTACTCTGCACGAATGCTGTTCGCCATGTCAAAGATGTGAAAGTTTGATTGAATGATTGAAAGATTTATTGTTAATAAATGGGACGCTTTGCGTTCCCAAACAGTCATCTCTGTCCCGACAATCCCCTCCGTGGTAGCAGGAACCCCTATATACTACGGTAATTACACATCAAAACCCTGCGGCTTATAGTCAGTCGGGTGCAGCTTATATATGGAGCAATTTGTATTTTCCCCTAAATTTAGCTGGTGCGGCTTATAGTCAGGTGCGGCTTATAGTCCGGAAATTACGGTACCTTATTGATCCCTGGGGGAAATTCAGCACCACAGTTCGCTCACAATAGACAAGAATAACAATAAATAATATAATATATATAATATATTATATGTATAATATATAAATAGGAACATATGCATTATACAGTCTGATGGCTGTCGGTATGAAGGACCTCCTGTGTCGTTCCGTGTTGCATTTTGGGAGTCTGAACCTTCCACCAAACGTGCTCATTCTCCCCGCAAGGTCCGAGTGTAGTGGGTGGGAGGTGTTGTCCATAATGGCTAGAAGTTTTGCTAGACTTCTCCTCTCTTGTTATTACTTATGACTGATTTATTTACTTAATTCTCATTTTGTTCATTTATATTTTGATTTTATTTTGTGTTGAAAATAAAAATAAAGACATTTAAAAATAATTTTTTTAAGAAATATTTTCTTGCGGCCCAGCCTCGCCCAGACTCTGCATCCAGTGGCCCCCAGGCAAATTGAGTTTGAGACCCCTGTTTTAGATGTTTAAAAAAATCAGTTTGTTTTGAAATTCAGTGAGTAAAAATCGAGTGTAAAATAAAAGAGCTGCAGGAAAAACTCTGTAAAAAAAATCGTTGTGTAAAAATTCAGTGTAAAAAATTCAGTGTAAAGAAATTCAGTGCAGAAAAACTGCAATGTAAAATAATTCTGTGTACAAAAAAACAGTGTATAACAATTCAGTGTATAAAGGTTTAGTGTAAATAATGTGTTGTATAAAATATCAATGTATAAAAATTCAGTGTAAAAAAATCAGTGCAGATAAACTCAGTGTAGAAAAATTCAGTGTAAAAAAAAATGTTGGTGAATAAAATTTCAGTGTAAAAATAAAATTGGTGTGTAAGAACTCAGTGTAGAAAAATTCAGTGTAAAAAAATTCAGTGCAGACATTTTTGGTGTAAAAAATTTTGTGGATGAAAATTCACTGTATGAAAATTGAGTGTGTAACAATTTAGTGTAAACAATTAATTGTATAAAAATTCACTGTAAAAAAATGAATGCAGAAATATTTTTTGCTTCAAAACTCAAGACCCACTTATGGTGAATTTCAGACTGAAGCACTTCATTGGCTGGTTCTGAGACAGGATCGGTTGCTTCATTCTTAATTTATCAGAAATGAGTCTTGAGTTTGGAAGCAAAACATATTTCTGCACTGATATTTTTTCACACTGAATTTTTATACAATGATTGTGTTGGCCCTGTGATGAGATGGCGACTTGTCCAGGGTGTACCCCGCCTTCCGCCCGAATGTAGCTGAGATAGGCTCCAGCGCCCTCCGCGACCCCGAAGGGATTAAGCGGTAGAAAATGGATGGATGGATGGATTTTTTTACACTGATTTTTTACACCCTGAATTTAAAAACACTATATTTTAACATACACCATTTTTAAACACACACACACACTTTGATCACAACTTTTTAGTCAATCAAAGTGTAAAAAAGTCACTAAATTCAAACGCAAAAAAATCAGTTACATAAATTCAGTGTAAAAAAAAAAGAGTTAATAATAAAGACACAAATTTAACGAGTCAATCTCTTTGGTAAAAAAGCTTGTTGTTTATATTTGTATTTTTCATTTGTTTGTTTTTGTTGTGTACACTTCTATTGTTCCCATGTCTTTATGGTGATTTTTTTTTTGCAAATTTTAATGCAGTGTTTGTTTCTAAATAAAATAAATATTAACAGTATACGATAAGAAAGTCTTGGTTATGGATAGTTATTGTTAATTATTTGATTTAATTTAGACGACGCCGACTTAAATTGCTGTTAATATATTTATTTGCTTTTTCTCTAGTGATTGACGTTGACCAGTGACGTCATTGGCGTGTCTTCCGTGTCTGCCGTAATAAAAGCTACCCAGACTAATCGGCGTGTTTGAATGTATAAAGTGGCACAAAAGTTGAAGCATAATGTATACTAGACCAAATAATTGCATCTTGGTTTACAAATGAACAAGACACGTATGTAAACATGTTTAAAGTGGATTAACGGTCATTAAGTGACTCCGCCTACCGGTGGTTGACCGAGCGCCACGTACTGGCTGGCTTTGAGCGGCGAGCGGGTCGCCTGATTGACAGGGACAACGGTCCAATCAGCTCTCACCGCGACCGCAACCCCGAGACCCCGTCCAATGGTGTTAGCCGGTGGGCGTGGCGTCGCCATGGTGACGGCGGCCAGCATGTCCGAAGCTGCTCGCGGCTCGCATTGGAGGCGGCAGGTGACAGCAGTAAACAAACAGCTAGCAAGAAGCTCTCTAAACAGTCCAAAGTGAAGCTCCAAGTAAGTCTCGCCTCACAAAATGAACATTCTTTTACAGCACCTGTGTTTTGTCGTCACAAATGTGATGTTTAATCATGCTGTGAAGCTTTTGTTGCTTTTAATCTGTTTTAGCTAACCAACATATGGGACAGGTGCTAGTTGTGGCAAGTTAGCACGTCTGCAAGCACAGGATCATGTCAACAGTTGTTGTTTATACCTGTGCATTCAACTAGATGGTGATGGTGGGAGGTAAAGCGCTGGCCCACTGTGCCCTGGTTCTGCTCAGTCTGTGGCTGTGCATCCACTCAGTGCCCATCAGTGTGAACAAGAGCGAAGAGAAGCCCCAACAGGAAGACCTGAAGGCCCCAGAAAGTGCCGTGAGTCACACAGGTGCGGCGTCCAGGCCAGTTCAAAAATACTAACGCTTTTCGTCCACGTCTCAGGACACCGGACTGCATTATGACCGCTACCTCAGGGAAGTCATCGAGTACCTGGAGAAAGACCCTCACTTCAGGGAAAAGTTAAAGAACACCAACATGGACGACATCAGGGTCAGTCTGCGATTTACCCGAATGGAAAAAAAACCATCTGTTGACTCACACGCTGTACTGAACTGTGTCCACCCCCGCAGGAAGGCAAACTGTCCAAAGAGCTGGACTTTGTCCACCACAGCCTGCGCACCAAGCTGGACGAGCTGAAGAGGGAGGAGATGACCAGGCTGAGGATGCTCATCAAAGCCAAACATGACATGGCGGCAGGAGACGGTAATTAAGCAGTGGTGTGTCGTCAAGGCCAGCAAGGCCTTCTCTGCTGGCCTAACATAACCAGAAATCATGATCATAATTAAAGATAAAAGTCATTTTTTATTTACTTTCCCTAAATATCTAAAAGTAGAATAATAGAATATACAAACCCCGTTTCCATACGAGTTGGGAAATTGTGTTAGATGTAAATATAAACGGAATACAATGTTTTGCAAATCCTTTTCAACCCATATTCAATTGAATGCACTACAAATACAAGATATTTGATGTTCAAACTCATAAACTTTTTTTTCTTTTCTGCAAATAATAATTAACTTAGAATTTCATGGCTGCAACACGTGCCAAAGTAGTTGGGAAAGGGCATGTCCACCACTGTGTTACATGGCCTTTCCTTTTTAACAACACTCAGTAAACGTTTGGGAACTGAGGAGACACATTTTTTAAGCTTCTTAGGTGGAATTCTTTCCCATTCTTGCTTGATGTACAGCTTAAGTTGTTCAACAGTCTCCGTTGTGGTATTTTAGGCTTCATAATGCGCCACACATTTTCAATGGGAGACAGGTCTGGACTACAGGCAGGCCAGTCTAGTACCCGCTCTCTTTTACTATGAAGCCACGTTGATGTAACACGTGGCTTGGCATTGTCTTGTTGAAATAAGCAGGGGTGTCCATGGTAACGTTGCTTGGATGGCAACATATGTTGCTCCAAAACCTGTATGAACCTTTCAGCATTAATGGCGCCTTCACAGATGTGTAAGTTACCCATGTCTTGGGCACTAACACACCCCCATACCATCACAGATGCTGGCTTTTCAACTTTGCGCCTATAACAATCCGGATGGTTCTTTTCCTCTTTGGTCCGGAGGACACGACGTCCACGGTTTCCAAAATGCGGACTCGTCAGACCACAGAACACTTTTCCACTTTGCATCAGTCCATCTTAGATAAGCTCAGGCCCAGCAAAGCCGACGGTGTTTCTGGGTGTTGTTGATAAACGGTTTTCGCCTTGCATAGGAGAGTTTTAACTTGCACTTACAGATGTAGCAACCAACTGTAGTTACTGACAGTGGGTTCTGAAGTGTTCCTGAGCCCACGTGGTGATATCCTTTACACACTGATGTCGCTTGTTGATGCAGTACAGCCTGAGGGATTGAAGGTCACGGGCTTAGCTGCTTACGTGCAGTGATTTCCCCAGATTCTCTGAACCCTTTGATGATATTACGGACCATAGATGGTGAAATCCCTAAATTCCTTGCAATAGCTGCTTGAGAAAGGTTTTTCTTAAACTGTTCAACAATTTGCTCACACATTGGTTGACGAAGTGGTGACCCTCGCCCCATCCTTGTTTGTGAATGACTGAGCATTTCATGGAATCTACTTTTATACCTAATCATGGCACCCACCTGTTCCCAATTTGCCTGTTCACCTGTGGGATGTTCCAAATAAGTGTTTGATGAGCATTCCTCAACTTTATCAGTATTTATTGCCACCTTTCCCAACTTCTTTGTCACGTGTTGCTGGCATCAAATTCTAAAGTTAATGATTATTTGCAAAATAATTAAAACATTTTATCAGTTTGAACATCAAATATGTTGTCTTTGTAGCATATTCAACTGAATACGGGTTGAAAATGATTTGCAAATCATTGTATTCCGTTTATATTTACATCTAACACAATTTCCCAACTCATATGGAAACAGGGTTTGTAGAATAGAATAGAATATATCTTTATTGTCATTGTACATTGTACAATGAAATTGTAAGCGAAACTAATTTAGTGTAAATTCATAACACATAAAAACATAAGAACATAGATAAATAGATAAAAATACATAAAAATACCAAGCACACAGCTCACACGCACAGTCTTTATTGTCGTCTTGTGTTCAGCGACACTATTGCTCTCGGGTAAAAAGTGTTCTTAAGTCTGTTTGTCCGGCATTTTATTGTCCTGTATCTCCTGCCCGAGGGCAGCAGTTCAAAAAGTTTATGTCCAGAGTGAGATGGGTCCCTTATGATGTTTTGGGCCTTTTTGAGGCACCTGGCACTGTACAGTTCATCTAGGGAGGGGAGAGAGCAGCCAGTGATCTTCATGGCAGTTTTTATGACCCTCTGAAGTGCATTTCTCTCTGTGGCGGCATAAATTATGTTTTTTTGAGAGGTAATCATTGAAGTCTGACATCACTGAAGGCCTAGGTGAAAAACGCACGGCCCGCCACTGTAATTATGGAGTGATTGTTGTACAAGGCAAAATGTGGTAATGAGACGCGCGCAGTGTTGAAACAACGAACGTTGTTTGGAAATGAAATACAGGAACGTCAATGTCAAGTTTTAAAAAAATACATTTAAGAAGAGAAAAGAAAGTAACAGAGGAAGGAGTCAACATGTGTGTAGCATTTTAAAAGGAAAACATTCGCATGCAACTGTGTCAGTTTTGGCTTAAGTCAGTGTTATTTTCTGTTATGTCGCACCCCCCACTCTCCCGCGCGGCGATAAATAGTATAATTTGTCTATTAAATTGTTATAAGTACACCTCTGCATAACATTGTACCCTTATTCGCAGGCAGGAAAACACACCGGTCTTTCCTCGTCTCCCACTGTAGTCACAGTGAAGCCTAGCACTACATGCTCTTTGTCATATTGTAGTACGGCAACAACAAAAAAAGCATGTTCCTCGAGGTCACGCGCCCGCCCAGGGGGGCCAGCTCCACTACTGGCTTAAGTCAACATGGAGAGACAAAGCTAGAGACGTTCCCACAATGACAAACACTACTTTAAAAGGGGAACTGCACTTTTTTGTCATTTTGCCTATCCTTCACAATCATTACGAGAGACAAGAAGACAAAGGGTTTTTTTTTTTTTTTTGCAGGCGAACATGTAAAAATTGGCTAGCAATGCAGCGAATAGAAGCAATCAATACTACCTCTAAAATACTTTAAAAGTGCATTTAAAAATCGTCAACAATACTTAATTTACATTCCGTAACCTGCATAATAACCAAACAGTAGCGACATTGTTATTGTAAGAGCGAACACTGAGGAACTTTTTCTTTAGCGTAGTAACACATCGGCATGCTTCGGTGTTAGCCGTAAAAGCAAACTACGGAAAGTGATAAGCTAGCTTCTACGTCAGCACGAAAGGTGTTTGAGTTTGTAATGCAGTGTTTCCCATAAACTGCCAAGATACCTGTGGCGGTGGGGGCGTGGCTATGGGCGTGGTCACCATGACATCATCGAGTAATTTGCATAATTTACTACAATGATATGATTTTCTCTAAAAAGGCTAAAAAAATGTATACTTACTAATTAATAACAGTTTTGTTTTAAACGTCCATCCATCCACCCATCCATTTTACAATATAATTACAACACTTTATGTACATATTTATATACAGATTTGAACAATAAGTTATTCACTGAAATATATTTATTAATTGTGGTTCTTAGAAAATATATATCTTATAAAATATAAAAGTTAAAATGTCTCTTAAAGCTCTGCCCCTTTAATTAGTGCATACTAAATAATTTAACTTTAGCCTACTACTACAACCATATTATTTACCAGCAACATAAAGTGAAACAGAGGCAGAGGTGTCCTGCCACAGTCAGTAACAAATAAACAGAAAACCGTAGTGGTCAAATACAAATAAGGAAACAAGAGAAGTATCCTACACTTCTCTTTTGTAAAGTAAATCTGAACAGCCTATATGAGCATCTACATCAACTATATGATTTGCCTGAGAAGCCAGGACAAAAAAAAATAATTAAAAAAAAAAATAAATTAATTTTTTAAAATTTGTGGCGGACGTAATTCTTTCGTGGCGGGCCGCCACAAATAAATGAATGTGTGGGAAACACTGTAATGTAATGCACAACACAATGCAATAGGACACCAATTTGTACTGAGTGAAAAACATGTACAATCATATTACAGTATCTGTAAAGTATTATTTCATGTTTTGTTTGCACACAGCTCGCCAGACAGCATATGTACTGTAGTTGTAATAACACGCATGATGTGCTGCGTGTATCATGATCGATATTTAAAGTGTGACTCACTCAATGGACAGTTGTGCATTTGGTCCAGATGGCCGGAGACATTCCTGTTGATTTTCGGTAAGCAATCCATTTATGTCGAAATAGCTTGTGTCCAAGTTTTACATAGCGTCAAAATCACTTTCACCTCACTCTCTAGGCTTCTGTCTGCTCCGACGTCTCACCCTTATTCTGTGCTGGTTTCTAGAAGCAGCAATTCCTCCTCAGTATATCCAGCTGGAAAAAGATAAGGTTGTCAATCCTCATTTGTCCAAAAACAGTCGTCTTCGTTGTCTGTTATTGATTCTGTCATGATAAGAACACACACACACGCCTTTGTTTTCAGAAGTAGGAACACACATTTGTTGCCAGAAGTCTGATGTGTGTTGCTATGGAAACATAAACTGATTAAAATGACCAAAATACAGTAAATATTGTACATATTACATATTGTTATGAACATGTCTGTTACTACATTTTATATATATATATATATATATATATATATATATATATATATATATATTTGCAGAGTGTATATAAAACGTTGATGGAGGGTTTTGAAGTTGTCTTAGAGGGCTTCTAAGGCTACAAAAAGTGACACACTAGCCGCATCTTTCAAGCGATTTTTATCATCTTTAAAATACATTTAAAAAAAAGACATGCGTTATTGTTTCTCATGATTGTGATTGATAGGCAAAATTAAAAAAAAAGTGCACTTCCCCTTTAAGTTTTGACATAGAGCGTAATATACACATATAATATACATAGGTTATAAATAATTTATAAAAATATACTCAATAAATTAAATAATTATTTTGTGAATAATTCTAATTTAATAATTAATAGTTATAAAAACAACTAAGCATATTCAAGAAATGTTGGCCCTAAATTAAAGAGGCCCTAATATGCAAAATCAATTGTTCTTACCTATTGGTACACACAGTTGTGTATTTGGGATCTGAAAATGTAATTGCGGAGATATTTATAAAATAATCTTGCCTTCCTTTTATACTTCCGCCAAACGAGCCGTTTGGAATTTGGAAAACCTGTGACGTTTTTTTGCACTGACAACACCACTGGATATTCATATATGATATAAATTTACCCAAAGTGTTTTGCGTGAGTCCGCCATCGTTGAGACGGTCAAAAAGTGGCTTGAAAACAGACTGTAAAAACATAATCTATGCAAAATTTTGACCAAAGAACCAACGTTATATGTTATGTAGACCACAAGAAAGTGTTATAAATGTAGAAAAATGAAACATGATATGACCCCTTAAAATGAAATACAGGAACGTGAATATCATGTAAAAAAAAAAAAACTTAAGAGGAGAAAAGAAAGTAACGGAGGAAGGAGTCGGAGTTAAGTTTTTTTTTTTTTTAAAGAAAAACACAAACAAATACAGCTGTGTCAGTTTTGGCTTAAGTCAACATGGGAAGATAAAGCTAGAAAGTTCCCACAGCGACAAACACTACTAAAGTTTGGATAAACATCATAATATACAAATATAATATAAATACGTTATACAAAAAAGTTGAATAATTTACTTTAAAAATTAAACAATTATTTTGTTAATAATTATTAAATACTTTTTTTAAGCATAGTCAAAATTTGGCCTAAATCAAGTGTTAAATTAACTCCTATGTATGTATTGCAGTACTCTATTTGGCTTATTTTCTATTATGTTGTTGTGTTGATTGATAAGGGTATTCACCAAGCAGGACGTCTGTTTCCGGGCTATGGGTGAACGATACAAACAACACAGCGGCTATTCTCGGCGTTATCTTCACCGCGACAATCAAGTTGACCAACTTTTCGCAGAACATCGTACATTTCGATGCCCTTCATCTTCAACTCCTGCCTCCTCAATAGCACATCTCCACGTTTGTGAGCCTTTGACGCTAGCAAAGGCTGGAGACGTAGCAGTACCGGGGTGTTATTTAATGCTAGTAAGAATGCTATCAGCAGCTGTCCAAGCAACGTTAAGGGGGGATGATCTCTGTTGATGCACTTCATCTTCGGCATCATCAGTTCCATTCGTTAATGTTTGAGCGATGTGGAATGACAAAACGGCACACGCAATGCCAACAACACGGCTAATGGTCGTAGCTGCGACAATCAAGTTAACCAACTTTTTGCAGAACAACTCACGCCCGTGGTTTCAGCCCAGTTCTTATTTAAAGGAAGTACCTAGGAAGTGAGAAAGTATTTCCAGGTAGTTGCTGGGTTGTAGTGGCCTGGTCAGGCTTAAAGGATCATCCAGGCTCCCAGTGAGTACAGTAGTCTACAGTCATCATCGGCGGTCACTTGAAAGAGTATGACGATCCTCCTGGTAGGGGTGTATCCCTTTATGGAGGATGCCTGAGCGTGACTTAGTTTAGCATGGGGAGACTGGTGCACAGACAGTCACACACGATCCTTGACAGAAATCGGGTCAGGGGCCAGTGGCATGGAGTCCAAGACGACTGGGGACCCTTTTCTGCTGCAGCCTTCTTCCGCTATCGCAGCCGTTGTGGTAGTATCTTAAATCTACCGTCTTCCGCCTGCTCCGCCGTTGAGGTCTTCACCGTATCCCTGGCTAGGGGGCAGGCAGGTATTAGGCCTTTGCCAAGGGCCACTTGGGGTAACAGTAGTAAAGGGGTTAACCTCCTAGTGCCCCAAGACCCCATAGAGGAGCCTCCACTGCCGGATGCACTTTAACGTCATGCCCAGGACAGTCTACAGTAGAACACACTCAGGGCTACTATATTGGGTGAAACGAGTGCAAAGGTGACCATATGGGTCTTATTTCATGTTTAGAGAGCTGTAATTATGTAAAAAAAAAAACATATTTAGAAGGTTAAGTTTTTTTAATGCTCTAACTATAAGTAACTATTTATTAATAATAATCTTACCTCCGGAAATGTGTTTTAATGACCAATTAGCCGCGATAAACAAGAGGTGACTAACAGAGTTGTCAAAGCTAACACGCTAACGCATGCGATCAATTACAAAAATAAATCGCTTCAAAATAAACCCACACCGGACGTAAGCAAAAAAAATGACGTGAATTTAAGTTAAATATTTGAAAAATGTTCGGGCATGACATTCTGACAATATAATTGCAATATTGTTGTTGTTTATTTAAAAGTGTATTTAAATTATGGAAGCAAGTAATTTATTGTGGTTAATAAAAATTCTAAAGTTTGATTAATGTGATTATGAAAATAAATAGTTTGACAACATTTAAAACAATAACATAAGATTGATGTATTCATTCAAAAGAAGAATACATTTATTTGTCTGTATATTTATAGCAGTGGGGGACCGATGCGCCTAAAGTCCGGATACATGCATAGAATAATACACGTCAAATATACAAACAAATGACAATTTAATTAATAATTAATAAATACATGATACAATATATGAATACTTTATTAAATAAATTGTCCTTACAGGCTGGAAGGTGGACCACCAGGCTCTGCTGAAACAGTTTGAGCACCTCAACCACGACAACCCGCACTCGTTTGAGAGCGAGGACCTAGGCCGCCTCATCCAATCGGTACTGTTCGCCATCGTCAGAGTGTACCAGGCCACGCATCTGAGCGTTTAGTGACACGCTGCTTCCCCGCAGGCCACACAGGACCTGGAGAACTATGACAAGGAACGCCATGACGAGTTCAAGCGCTACGAGATGTTAAAGGAGCACGAGAGGAGGGAGAAGCTGAAGAACATGACGGAGGAGGAGCGGAAGAAGGAAGAGCAGCACCACCAGGACATGAAGAAGAAACACGCCGACCACGACAAAATCAACCATCCTGTAAGTCACTAAGTTAACACACTTAACCCTTAAGGATCCCCCAAATGTGGTGAACCTTAAAGGTCCTAGGGACCCAAAAGGGTTTCAGCCATAAAAGTCTTATACATCATTCTTTTGTTTACCTTCAATGCTTAAATATCTAAATCAACGTCAGATCTGTCCGTCGATAAAGTTTTTTGAACATTGACCGTTTTTAATAAAAATCTTGTGGACCCTCAAGGATCCCACTCATAAAAGTGTTATAAGGAAGTCATATATCGATATTTTGTTATACTTTGATGGCTTGAATTTCTTGATCAACTTCAAATCTATTTTTATTTTATTTTATTAAATGTATTTATTTGTAATTAATTTTATAATAGTATCACCTTTTTAAAAATGGTTAAATATATATATATATATATATATATATATATATATATATATATATATATATATATATATATATATATATATATATATTATAACAATGATACAGTCAGTCTTCGCTACATTGTGCTTCAAATGTTTGTTTTTTTCATGTTTTAATTTTTTTAAAGCCTTTTCTACCATTTTTTTGGTCTTAAAGTAAGCATTTTCAAGCATAAAAATGACTAAATAAACTAAAAAATATCAATATTGCAGTAGTATTGGCCACTATAGGAGGCTAACCAATCAGAGAGCGCTGTTTTGTACCATGGCCACTGATTGGCTCATGCTCCGGCAGCATTACTATATGGGATTAAAGGAGTGTAAAGGTGTTTTTGTCTAGAGGGCTCTCTCTGTGTTAAAAAAAACTTTTTTAGAAGGTCGTAAACATGTTTTTTTTTGCTTTAGCTATAAAAATGTCTGATTTATGAATAAGGGATTCCTATTTCAGGGAAATGTATTCATCGTGGTCATGTCTGTAACTGATAAACAGCAACAAACTAGGGATTACTGTCCATAAAACCTCATGTTTGACATCAATTAAAGGTGTGTGTGCGTGTAGGGAAGTGAAGACCAGCTAAAGGAGGTGTGGCAGGAGTCTGACGGTTTGGACCCGGACGACTTTGACCCAAAGACCTTCTTCAAAATCCACGGTATCCTCAGAAGCCATACTTTCCACACTATTTTGTAGATCATGTGATCACCGTCTTTACGCACAAACATGATGTTGATGTTCTTGGAGGAAAATATGTTCATATGTCCATGGCTGTCACTGCACAGACAGCAATGGAGACGGTTTCTTTGACGAGAACGAGCTGGAGGCCCTCTTTGCTAAAGAGGTAATTGTCTTTAGCGTTTGTGTTCTACTTTATTGGCTTATTAAGTGTCGTCTTCCTATGTGTGTGTGTGTGTGTGTGCTGAAGCTGGATAAGGTCTACAACCCCAAGAATGAAGAAGACGACATGGTCGAGATGGAGGAGGAGAGACTGCGGATGAGAGAGCATGTGATGAACGAGGTATTATTGATAGCTACATTTTTATGATCATAATTATCATTATTGTCACTAGAATTTGAAATTCCAGTAGGAAAACCGGGAATTTTTGAAAATATTGATCCGAGCACAATTGCCCTAGATGATATGAATGGGTTGGTGTTAGAAAATCTGGAATCGGTTGAAAAATGTTGACGTACAGTAGTAACAGTTTGAATTTTAATTGGTATTTTGGAATTTCAGGAAAACCGGGAATTTGTACGGAAAAAAAAAAGATAACTAAAACGGCTGAAAATAGTGAACTGTGAAAACTTTCCAGAAAGAGGTGAAAATAGGGCTTTGTAAAACTGGGAATTCCTGGAATTCTTTTACTTGGAAAATGGTACTTTGATTGTCCAAGGTGAGTGGAGTGTGTGGATGGTGGAACGGTTCGAATCGGTTGACAAATGTGGGATAGGCAGTGGATTGTATATGTCCCATTCATTGTCAATAGGGAGAAAATTACCGGAAATTCTGGGAAAACCAGGAATTTTGGGAAAGGGACAACATCTTTTGCGTTCGAAATACAAGAAGAGCAGTGTGGGTTAATGGTTGAAAGGTTGGAGTAGGGGAAAAATGGCACAACATTTTGAGAACTTCAAGCATTGTATAACTATGAATACGTCCATTCATTTAAATGGGAATTCCCTGGAAATTTGGAAGTATCAGGAAAACCGGGAATTTTTTAAAAATAATTCCAAGATTGTCAAAGGTGAGTGGAGTGTGTGGATGGTGGAACGGTTCGAATCGGTTGAGAAATGTTGGAATTGTTCATGTTCGAAAAATGGCCCATTCATTTTCAATGGGCAAAATTACCCGGAAAACGGGGAATTCTGGGTAATCAGGGATGTTTAAAACCATTTTTTGGGGGGGCGCTCACGATTCCCGATCAAGCCGAACGTTTTGATACTTGCATGGTTCCGATCGGATGAAAAACTGTGGGCTGTGGAGCGTGCCAAAGTTTTTGGGCGAAATAACGATAAATAGATGATTTTTTGGTCCCGACGGGTTTTCGCTGGATTTTTTTTTTCCGTGATTGTCGCAAACTCGCAGCAGCTTTTTCAGAAAGTTGCGGCAAAAGTTGCGACATTTTGAGGCTCATTTAAAAAAAATATTGAATCAACTTGTGAGTTTATGAATTTGTTCTCGATATTTCACTGGTTGCTCGTAACAACAATTGGAAAACAGTGTATTGATGTTTTACTCTTTTAGTAGACACTAGATGGCAGTACACACTCATAAATCATTGTCAAATTACTATACTGTTCTAATTCATTGTCTTACCGTGGATGAATAAATGTTAAATATAAAATGTAAATGTAAACTCGAAGGGAAATGGTTGTGTACTACATTACCCAGAAGGCCTAGCACTGTAGACAGGAACAGGATGTAGGTCTGAGCTATGCAGGAGGACGACAAAGAAAAAGTGGATATATTGTTGCACCTGGTTGTTCCTGCTCTGTTTAGACAAGAAACAAACATACATTTTGATTTGACAGTTGACGTGCGCGTTTGAGCGTCGCTGAGAGACAAGTTTGATTGGAGAAAATGAAAATCCAAATCTCGGGTTTCCCAGAAATCCACATTTTCTGGCCCAAAAATTTCTATAGACATCAAAGGTCTTTTTTTTAAATTCTCTGTCACAATTTTCAAACCTTATTAGCAATGAAACAGTCCCCCAAGTTCTCCAAAGTCTGCGGGGTTTCCTCGCTTTTGGCCCCCTGTCCCAATACTTTAGTGTGAGAGCATGACGTGTGGGTCTCTCGCTCAGGTGGACACCAACAAGGACAGACTGGTGTCGCTAAGTGAGTTCCTGGCCGCCACAAATAAAGAAGAGTTTCACCAAAAGGAAGAGTGGGAGGTACGATGTCCGCCTTTTATAAAATATATTCTTTACAAGCCAATCAGAGGCTTCTTCTCCTTCCTGATGCCTTCTACTTCAGCAGTGTCAAACTCAAGGTTCAGGGGCCAGATCTGGCCCGCCACATCCTTTTATATGGCCCGTAAACACCTTAAAGAAATATGCGTCAATAAAGTATTTTATCTTTTTTTACTAAAAGTATTCGAACAAAATACATGTGCCGCATGCATTTGCACCTAAACGTTATCTAGCAATGCAACAGATATAGTTTCATACATCCAAAAAAAATGTTTTTTCCGTAAATAAATACCTAAATATCTGCTTGACTTATGGTTTTAAAGCAAGTTATCCATCACATTAATGTTACACTGTAAAAATTGTAATAATACATTTTAAGGTAAAATTCAGGTGACTGAACTGCCAGTTTTTTACCTTAAAATCTGAGCGGACACTTTTTTACTGTAAAAATTGTACAGTTTTTCTGGGAAACGACAAATGTAGAATTTTAAGTAAAAAAAAACAAAAAACATTGGTACTGTTTTTACATTTAGTAATATGCTGTAAAAAAAAACCCCACTTAATTTGATTGTAAAATTCTGGCAACTGAGATACCAGTTTTTGGACTGTAACATTTACGGTGATTTTTACAGCATATTACTGTAAATGGAGAAACAGTACCACTGTGTTATTACGATAAAATTCTGCCAACTGAGCAGCCATTTTTTTTACTGTAAATAAGGGTGGGACAGTTTTTACATTTACAGTAATGCACCGGGGAAACAACAAACGTATAATTTCACCGTAAAAAAACATTGGAATGGTTTTTACATTTACAGTAATATGCTGTAAAAAAAAACAACACTGTAAATGTGACTGTAAAATTCTGGTAACTGAGATGACAGTTTTTGGACTGTAAAATTGACTGATTTTTACAGCATATTACTGTAAGTGGAAAAACAGTACCACTATTTTTTACAATAAAATTCTGGTGACTGAGCTGCCATATTTTTACTCTAAAAAGTACAGTGATGTTTACAGCATATACTGTAAATGGAAAAACAGTACCACTGTTTATTAATGATAAAATTTTGGCGACTGAGCTGCCAATTTTTTACTGCAAAATCTATGGTGATTTTTTTACAGAATATTAGTGTAAATGGAGAAACGGTACGTACGATAAAATTCTGGCAACTGATCGACCAGTTTTTTTACTGTAAAAACGGTGGTACCGTTTTTCATGGAAAGAACAAGTGTAGAATTTTACCGTAAAAAAACAACTATTGGTACCGTTTTTACATTTACAGTAATATGCTGGTAAAAAACACCATAAATTTGACTATAAAATTCTGGCGACTGAGCTGCCAGTTTTTTACCGTAAAATGTAATGTGTTATTTTATAGCACGAAGAAACAGTATCACTGTTTCACGATAAAATTCTGGCAACTGAGCAACCAATTTTCACTGTAAAAAAAGGGAGACTGTTTTTCCATTTACAGTAATACACCAGGGAAACAACAAACGTGTAATTTTACGGTAAAAAAACATTGGTACGGTTTTTACATTTACAGAACATCCTGTAAAAAACATGTACATTTGACTGTAGAATTATGGCAACTGGGCTGCCAGTTTATACCGTAACATTTACGGTGATTTTTACAGCATATTAGTGTAAATGGAGAAACATTACCGCTATTTTTTTACGATAAAATTCTGGCGACTGAGCTGCCAATTTTTTACTGTAAAAACGTAAATTTGACTGTAGAATTATGGCAGCTAAGCTGGCAGTTTTTACCATAAATCTTACGGTGATTTTTACAGCATATTACTGTAAATGGAGAAACATTACCGCTATTTTTTTACGATAAAATTCTGGTGACTGAGCTGCCAATTTTTTACTGTAAAAACGGTGATACCATTTTTCAGGGAAACAATAAACATGGAATTTTACCGTAAAAAAACATTGGTACTGTTTTTACATTTGCAGTAATATGCTGTCTGTAAAAAAAAAAATAAAAAAAAAATACATTTAATATGACTGCAAAATTCTGTTGACTTAACTGCTAGTTTTTTACCGTAAAATATACATGTTTTTTTACAGCATATTACTGTAAATGGAGGAAGAGTACCACTGGTTTTTACGATAAAATACTAGCAACTAATAGGCCAGTTTTTTTTGTAAAACATGGTGGTACCGTTTTCGGAGAAACAAAAAACGTAGAATTTTACCTTAAAAAAATATTGCTACTGTTTTTCCATTTACAGTAATATGCTGTAAAAACACTGTATATTTAACTGTAAAATTCTGCTGACTGAGCTGCAGTTTTTTTCCGCAATTGAGGCAATTGTGTAACAATATCATTCCCAGTTAGATACGGACCTCAGAGGGAAGCCATAACTGCAATGTGGCCCCTCAATGAAAATGACTTTGACAGCCTTGTTCTACTTGATGGACAGACCTTGGAGCAGAACTCCATGTTCACAGAGGAGGAGCTGACGGCGTACGAGCAGCAGCTGGCCAACGAGGAGAAGATGATCATAGACAAGGCGGCTGACCTGCAGAAGCAGAGGGAGGAGCTCCAAAAGAAGCAGGAAGAACTAAACGCTCAGAAGCACGATCTTCAGCAGGTCCCTAAACACCTCACCGGCATTGAGCTCATGTCCGAAGAGCTTCACTCTGCTGCTGTGCTCTCCTTCCAGGCTGTGGATGATCTGCAGAGGAGGAAGGTCCAGGGCTTAAAGTCAGAGGACACAGGTCAGTAATGACGTCGTTGGCTCCACGAGTGCATTTAGAGTCTTCTTTGGCTTTTTTGACAAGTCGACCTGTAAAAGTATTAAAAGAGGGGAAATGTAACAATAACCATAGAACCCAAAAGAGTCTGGCTGCTCATCCAGAACAGATTGGGTTGGACTTAACATCTCCCGCTTCGCATAAGTGTGCTCACACTGAGAAACGCAGCAAAATGCAGCCAGTACTTGGATGTGCATACACCTGTATGTATGTATATATATATGCATATGTATATATGTCTATATACACATATACATATATTGGGTAAATAATGTGATAAAACGAGTAAAACATAAATACCATCCATCTTCTACCGCTTGTCCCTTTCTGGGTCGCGGGGGTGCTGGAGCCTATCTCAGCTGCATTCGGGCGGAAGGCGGGGTACACCCTGGACAATTTGCCACCTCATCGCAGGGCCAACACAGATAGACGGACAACATTCACACACTAGGGCCAATTTAGTGTTGCCAATCAACCTATCCCCAGGTGCATGTCTTTGGAGGCGGGAGGAAGCCGGAGTACCCGGAGGGAACCCACGCAGTCACGGGGTGAACATGCAAACTCCACACAGAAAGATCTCGAGCCCGGGATTGAACTCAGGACCTTCGTATTGTGAGGCACATGCACTAACCACTGTTCCACCGTGCTGCCCAAAACATTTGTTTTTCAGTTTGTGTTGAAATCTTGTGCTTTCTGAGGTGAAGGTTACTAGGATTGATAACCAATTCATAACAAAGCAAGTTGATTCAAAGTCATTGAGACAAGCATCAAAACATTGCAACTTTGCAGTCAGGTTGTGAAAAAAGCTGTCACGAATTGCAGCACTTTATAAGACACAACAATCACAAAAAACAAACAGTGAAGTCTTGGAGGGACAGACTAATCGTAATCCATTACTTACCGCTTTTTCTTCTCTTCTTTTTAAGAGTAAATTGCAACCACTGGAGTTTGTTGTTGCTGCGTCACTTTATGTTGGAATATTGCTGTGTGAGAAGAACTGTATCACTGAGTGATATACTGTATGGTGGCTACAGCTAGGCTCAAATGTCATATTTTTTTTGGTGTGTATTTTTGTTACAGCGGAGTCTGTAGTCGCTGGAGGCGGACCGGCGCTAACCATCCAACAACAAGACCCACCTGTGCCTGGACAGTCTTAACGGGCCCAGCTGGCAGGGAGTGTGCATGTGTTTGTCTCGACTGCAATGTTTCCTCCTTTTCCTGTATTTCTCTTCTTTTAACACCACTGGTTTAAGACAGGCCGACATGAGCCAATACTGCAGGGGTGTCCAAAAGGTACTATTGGCAATATTCTACACAAAATGAAACATGGTGGAGGAGGATTAGGGCCGCATTGGGGGGAAAAAAGGTCACAAAGCTATCAAAATTATCATAATTCTTGAAATACATTTAACAGCTTGTCTTACACTGGAGTAGTTTAAGTGTCTTCAGTAGAAATTAAAATATATAATATATACGTATATATATACACACGTATATATATATATTACATATATATTAAATATATTTATTATATATATCGTAATGTGAGAAAATATGGAAAACTTTAAGGGAGTAAATAATTTTACAAGGTTTATATAATATATATATATATTACATATATTATAAAATATATATATTACATATACAGTATATGATATATATAAAATAGCGTCTGTGTGTATAAATATACATATAATTATATTATGTATATATATATATATATATATAAGTTAAAGTTCAAGTACCAGTGATTGTCACACACACACTAGGTGTGGCGAAATTATTCTCTGCATTTGACCCATCACCCTTGATCACCCCCTGGGAGGTGAGGGGAGCAGTGGGCAGCAGCGGTGGCCGCGCCCGGGTATCATTTTTGGTGATTTAACCCAATTCCAACCCTTGATGCTGAGTGCCAAGCAGGGAGGTAATGGTTACACACAATTATATATTTATAAAATATATATAATATAATCTCTCTTGTATGTTTCCTTGAATGAGGGAAAGTTTGGACACCCTTTCAGTTTGGAACAAACCTGTTTTCTGTACACTGCCATCATGCAAACTCAGAAGAATGTAATTGATTTCAAATATGTATTTATTCATGCCAGCTAATGGCGTTTTACGCCTAAAGTCTGACAATCATGTAGCTGATGGAAGAATTGTCTTTATTATTATTTTTAAAGCGGCCGCCAAACTGCACACCTTTTGATTTATTTACCACAAAGTTTTCGTTTGGCTTTTATTGTTCTTATACAGTTCAATATAGCTACCGTTGTCATGACAACCACAGCAATGAAGACTACTTTAATACCAATGTCTTGTGCAACTAGCACTTCCTGTACATTCCACCACGTCATGTCTCCCCGTGGCAATAAAGTGAACGAGGCTGCAACTTTTCACACGTGCGTACGAACCATCACCAAAATCCTCACTTAGCAGTCCAGCGACGTCCAACACAGGCGGCGCTAGCGCTACTGGGCGTACATGTAGCCCACGCGCTCGGCGACGTAGGCGCCAAGCCGCACCGGCTGAATAAGTGTACGTTATATGACGCATAAATAACCAACTGAGAACGTGCCTGGTATGTTAACGTAACATATTATGGTAAGAGTCATTCAAATAACTATAACATATAGAACATGCTATACGTTTACCAAACAATCTGTCACTCCTAATTGCTAAATCCGATGAAATCTTATACGTCTAGTCTCTTACGTGAATGAGCTAAATAATATTATTTGATATTTTACGGTAATGTGTTAATAATTTCACACATAAGTCGCTCCTGAGTATAAGTCGCACCCCTGGCCAAACTATGAAAAAAAACTGCGACTTATAGTCCGAAAAATACGGTACATAGCTAGCAACATCTGCACACGCAGAAACTAAGTACACTTGTTAAAGTGCACTGAAGGAAGCATTCTAGTGCAGCACGAACGAGACAAATATTTTGTATATGCTCACTTTCCACAAAATGAGCATTAAAAAAAAAAAAGAAGTGAGATTTCTGACCAGAGAGACAAACTGGTCGCTGGTCCAACGCTGCATCATGTCAGCGATGTTGACCAGTATGGCCCCGGGGATGCAAGGAGCAGTGATGAACTCACCAGAACCTTCCAGCACCTGGAATGTCAGAAATAAACAGGAAGTTACGTCACATGTAAATCAGTCAGACTAAGTTAATATTGTGGTATTATTACCACTGCTTCACTTCTTTTGTATGACACTTCCTGTTAGCATCTTACTTCAAACAACACTTACATTTCACAACTGTTTATCTCGCGCTCTGCAACTAAACGACCTCCAACGCTTCAATTGATGCCAAGCTATTTTTTTCCCCAGGTGGGGTCATGTTTTATTCCCGGTTTACTTTCCAGTCTCTTCAGGATTTTATAGGCTTTTTGTGTGATTGTTGCGGCCTAGAATGCCCGAATTCACAGCAGCTTTTTCAAAAAGCTGCGGCCAAAGTAACGATGGCTTGAGGCTTTTTTCCTCCACAATAACATTTAAACAATTTGTGATTTTATGAATTTGTTATCAATGTTCTAGGTGATCTTGTTTCCTTAACCTCAAAATGAACAGAAAAACAACTACTGCATTGATGTTTTACTCGTTTTATACCACACAGACATCAAAGTAGACACTAGGTGGCAGTAAAAGCACACAATCAGAGCTCATCCTCAAATTGCTGTCAATTGTTTTAATTAATTTTAGCTAATAATAGTAACAATAAGGGGTGTGTATCTTTGGGCTCCGGACAATTCGAACCGATTACAATCCCTGGGGTGACGATTCAATTCAGAACTGATTCTCGATTCAACATGATTCTCAATGTAATATTTGATATAATAATTATAATGAAACTTTTTCAAAACAGGTTACAGGTTAGAAAATCTCTTTTTGGTTGCATGGAGATGACCTAAAAACATACTTTAGAAAATTGATTATAAGAAATAAGTGTGTGGTTTATATATATATATATATATATATATATATATATATATATATATATATATATATATATACACATACATACATACATACATACACACATACATACTGGCCGCAGTGTCCTCAGCTGGTTGTTCAGGGGAGTGTGAAGGTCACATTTATTTGTGCATCTGGTTTGCGGTAGGAATGTCTCATCGACACAAAAGCAAAAAAGCTATCCACATATGCAAATTCAATACAAATACAAAATCAAGCATATTTATATTCAAATCTCAAAAATATATTTACAAATACACATTTATTTATACAAATTCTTGATTTATTTGTATGTCACATTTTTATATTTACAAATTTTATTTGTGTATATTTTTAAATCTCAAAAATATATATTTACAAATACGCATTTATTTATACAAATTATGTATTTATTTGTATATCGTATTTGTATATTTATTAATATATGCATATGTATTAATATCATATTCCATCCATATATAAATTGATGTGAGACAATTCTACTTCCATAGCTTAGTGCTGTAAGCCAGGCTAAAGGGGAGGACGACAATTGTGCATTTAAGAAATATGTAGTGGATATTGTTACATGTTAGATGGTAGGTTGGGGACTGCATGTTTTCAGAACGGTTTCCTCACCTGCAGACCTTCAGAATCCTGGAACAACAAGGTAATGCTCCCGTAGTCGGAATGCTGGCCACATCTCAGCTGGCCCTCCTTGGCCACTTCTCTGTGGACCGGAGGGTAGTAGATGGAACGGAGCGTCGTTGGGTTCTCATCATCTGCAAAATAAACATACATGCTTTCATCAGGATGTCACTCAGTTTCTGTTCACCACAGCTCCCCCTGGTGGCCGCTATGCTAAAAAAACAGAATACGGAGATGTGAGGACCGGCACGTACTTCCAATCAGGCGGTGAGCGCTCAAGAACACGTCGGGGTCCAGGTCCAGACCGTGGGCGATCACCTTCAAAATCCGCAGGCTTAGCTCTTTGCAGCGCTGGTAAAAGGCCGTCATGGTCTCCTGGAATCCCGCCACAACCTCAGAGGGGGGCCATTTCTACACAAGATAGTGGAATAGGATTCTTGAAACTTTTGGCCTGAAGTTGATAAATGCTCAATGGAATCCACGTTGTATTGGAGCCTCTGAAGATACAAGACCAAAAACAGATGGTAGATAGTTGAGAAAATCCATGATCATTGGTTGGTTTGCTTTTGCTGAGTCACGATTGGTTAAGGTTTGGGCAAAACATTCCGACAGGCCAATCAGAGGCGAGATAGGGCGGAGCATGACGTTTTAAACCAGAAATCAAAATCAAAACAGTAATGAGGCGAGGGTCTTGTTGAAATAATTATGTTTCTTCCACGGCGCAACAATAGGCCATTTATTAGTACTTTTATTTATTGAAATTATTTTTAACATTTTATAACCTTCTGTTTTGTTCTGGCTAACTTGACAGTGCACAGATGTGTGAGCAAACACTGGTATAAAAGTTACATAGGATTCCAGTCCTGGCTCAAAAATATTTTCCCTTTTATTTAGGTTTGTTCTTGTAAAGATGGAGTTTGTTAATGTCTGTTTTACACTTTTCCTTTGGCCAGATGATTGTTATTTTGCCCCCATCTTTCTGTTGAAACAGTCATTTAAAACTTTGTTGATGTCTCCTAGTGGTAATAAGTGTACTTACAATGTAAGGATTTAAAAAATAAAAAAAAGCATGTATCAGCAGCAATAATTGTACTATTAGTGTACTGACTTGGCCAGAATATTAACAAAATAGCATGTACAGTATTAAGTGTACTTACCATGTCAGAATGTTAAAAAAGTAGCATTTAAGTAAGTGTACTTACTGTTTCAGCACGTTAAATAGGTATCAGTAAGTATTGTTGTGATAAGTATACTTACGATGTCAGAATGTTAAAAAGTAGCATGTACAATATTATTGTGTTAAGTATACTTACAATGTCAGCATGTTAAAAAGTAGCATGTATTAGTTAGTATTATAGTGCTAAGTATATTTACTATGTCAGCATATTATTGTGTTAAGTATACTTACTATGTCAGCATGTTAAAAAGTGTAGCATGTATCAGTTAGTATTATAATGCTAAGTTTATTTATATGTCAGCGTACTATTGTGATAAGTATACTTACTATGTCAAGATGTTAAAAAGTAGAATGCATCAGTATTATTGTGTGAAGTATACTGACCATGTCAGCATGCAGCATGTACAATATTATTGTGTTAAGTATACTCACTATGTCAGAATGTTAAAAAAGAGCATGTACAATATTATTGTGATAAGTATACTTACTTTATCAGGATGTTAAAAGAGCATGTGCAGTATTATTGTGATAAGTATACTTACTCTCTCAGGATGTTAAAAAGTAGAATGCCTCAGTATTATTGTGTTAAGTATACTTACTATGTCAGCATGCAGCATGTACAATATTATTGTGTTAAGTATACTCACTATGTCAGAATGTTAAAAAGGAGCTTGCACAATATTATTGTGATAAGTATACTTTATCAGGATGTTAAAACGGAGCATGTGCAGTATTATTGTGATAAGTATACTTACTATCTCAGGATGTTAAAAAGTAGAATGCCTCAGTATTATTGTGTTAAGTATACTTACTATGTCAGCATGCAGCATGTACAATATTATTGTGTTAAGTATACTCACTATGCCAGAAAGTTAAAAAGGAGCTTGCACAATATTATTGTGATAAGTGGACTTACTTTATCAGGATGTTAAAAAGGAGAATGTGCAATATTATTGTGATAAGTATACTTACTCTCTCAGGATGTTAAAAAGTAGAATGCCTCAGTATTATTGTGTTAAGTATACTTACTATGTCAGCATGCAGCATGTACAATATTATTGTGTTAAGTATACTCACTATGTCAGAATGTTAAAAAGGAGCTTGCACAATATTATTGTGATAAGTATACTTACTTTATCAGGATGTTAAAACGGAGAATGTGCAGTATTATTGTGATAAGTATACTTACTATCTCAGGATGTTAAAAAGTAGAATGCCTCAGTATTATTGTGTTAAGTATACTTACTATGTCAGCATGCACAATATTATTGTGTTAAGTATACTCACTATGCCAGAAAGTTAAAAAGGAGCTTACACAATATTATTGTGATAAGTGGACTTACTTTATCAGGATGTTAAAAAGGAGAATGTGCAGTATTATTGTGATAAGTTTACTTACTCTCTCAGGATATTAAAAAGTAGAATGGCTCAGTATTATTGTGTTAAGTATACTTACTATGTAAGCATGCAGCATGTACAGTATTATTGTGTTAAGTATACTCACTATGCCAGAATGTTAAAAAGGAGCTTGAACAATATTATTGTGATAAGTGGACTTACTTTATCAGGATGTTAAAAAGGAGCATGTGCAGTATTATTGTGATAAGTATACTTACTCTCTCAGGATGTTAAAAAGTAGAATGCCTCAGTATTATTGTGTTAAGTATACTTACTATGTCAGCATGTACAATATTATTGTGTTAAGTATACTCACTATGTCAGAATGTTAAAAAGGAGCATGCACAATATTATTGTGATAAGTGGACTTACTTTATCAGGATGTTAAAAAGGAGAATGTGCAGTATTATTGTGATAAGTACACTTACTCTCTCAGGATGTTAAAATGTAGAATGCCTCAGTATTATTGTGTTAAGTATACTTACTATGTCAGCATGCAGCATGTACAATATTATTGTGTTAAGTATACTCACTATGTCAGAATGTTAAAAAGGAGCTTGCACAATATTATCGTGATAAGTATACTTACTTTATCAGGATGTTAAAAAGGAGCATGTGCAGTATTATTGTGATAAGTATACTTACTCTCTCAGGATGTTAAAAAGTAGAATGCCTCAGTATTATTGTGTTAAGTATACTTACTATGTCAGCATGCAGCATGTACAATATTATTGTGTTAAGTATACTCACTATGTCAGAACGTTAAAAAGGAGCTTGCACAATATTATTGTGATAAGTATACTTACTTTATCAGGATGTTAAAAAGGAGAATGTGCAGTATTATTGTGATAAGTATACTTACCTTCTCAGGATGTTAAAAAGTAGAATGCCTCAGTATTATTGTGTTAAGTATACTTACTCTGTCAGCATGCAGCATGTACAATAATATTGTGTTAAGTATACTCACTGTGTCAGAATGTTAAAAAGGAGCTTGCACAATATTATTGTGATAAGTATACTTTATCAGGATGTTAAAAAGGAGCATGTGCAGTATTATTGTGATAAGTATACTTACTTTATCAGGATGTTAAAAATGAGAATGTGCAGTATTATTGTGATAAGTATACTTACCTTCTCAGGATGTTAAAAAGTAGAATGCCTCAGTATTATAGTGTTAAGTATACTTACTATGTCAGCATGCAGCAAGTACAATATTATTGTGTTAAGTATACTCACTGTGTCAGAATGTTAAAAAGGAGCTTGCACAATATTATTGTGATAAGTATACTTACTTTATCAGGATGTTAAAAAGGAGCATGTGCAGTATTATTGTGATAAGTATACTTACTCTCTCAGGATGTTAAAAAGTAGAATGCCTCAGTATTATTGTGTTAAGTATACTTACTATTTCAGAATGTTAAAAAGGAGCTTGCACAATATTATTGTGATAAGTATACTTACTTTATCAGGATGTTAAAAAGGAGAATGTGCAGTATTATTGTGATAAGTATACTTACCTTCTCAGGATGTTAAAAAGTAGAATGCCTCAGTATTATTGTGTTAAGTATACTTACTATGTTAGCATGCAGCATGTACAATATTATTGTGTTAAGTATACTCACTATGTTAGAATGTTAAAAAGGAGCATGTACACTATTTTTGTGATACGTGTACTTACTTTATCAGGATGTTAAAAAAGAAGCATGTGCAGTAGTATTGTGTGAAGTATACTTACTTTGCCAGCATGTTATTGTGTTAAGTATACTTACTATGTCAGCAGGTTGCATCAAGTATACTTACTATGTCAGTGTATTGATGAGTTAAGTGTACTTACTATGTCAGGATGTAGTGAAGTCATGTTGAACGACTCTTTTAGATCTGCTGCTGGTGTTCCTGGATCCACCCTCAAAATAAAAATATATGTATATATATTTTTCTAAGAAAATAGATTGTGTGAATATTTCTGGGCATATGTAACAATAATTAGCCAATAGTGTGGAACATAGTCGTGTTATTACCTTTCCGTCTCCATGGGGATCCAGCCGTGCAGGGGACAGTTGGGCAAGCTTTTCCTGATGAATGTCTTCTTAAAGCGGTCTGGCTGCAGGAAGAACCTTCGGGAAGCTTCCATGAGGTCATCCACCTGGACGGGACACGACACTTTACAATGGATTGATTGATTGATTTAAACTTGTATTAGTAGATTGCACAGTACAGTACATATTCCGTACAATTGACCACTAAATGGTAACACCCGAATACGTTTTTCAACTTGGTCCACGTTAATCAATTCATGGTAACATCCGCGCTGTCGTCGTCGTCTCACCTCCGCCTGCGTGACGCCGGTGTTGTCCAGGAAGACGAAGCCCACTCGGGTAAAAGCTTCTTTCACGTCCCTGCTCAGGCGGTCCAAGTCTGCGGGACAAATGTCCTCCACGTCGAGGGCGAAAGCGCTGAAGTCCACAACAGGGAAGCTCATTGTTTCGAAAGTCTGTTTTTTTTTACTTTAGTAACTAAAAACTTGTGTCTTGTGTCATTTAAAAAGACACTTTGGGGTGGGGGTGGTCAGCTTCGTCACGTGACCCGCCTCAGCCAATGCGAGAGGAGCAATCAGCCGCGCTCGTCTTTTCAGGTGTCAGCCATGTTGAATGTTTTCACACTACTTTATGAACTTGTATTTAGGCTTATTACAAGATTCTTTAAATGTTAACCTGAATTAAAGCGGCTTTTTGAACTTTTACATGGACTTATTACAAGATTATTTCTTATTTTACCTGAATTAAAGCTGTCGTGTTAAGGTAGCTGCTCGCTCAATCGTCAGTGGGCTCCGCCCCCTTCTGAGTCCAAACCACGGAATTTACGCCCCCTCCACGGGGCAAAAACACGTCGCATGAGCGATGTCTGGACTCTGGCGCGATACATGGCGGCCTTTGAAACCTTTTGTAAATCCTTTAGTGTGAGAGTTTCCTCTTTAGTGGGTCGGCAGGCGCCGTGGGGCATGCAGTGATTGACAGCCGGGAAAGCCAATCACAGATGAGTTTAGTTCGGCCCGAGCGGAAGTGGGATGATGTACATTGTTGGATTGATTGATTGAAACTTTTATTAGTAGATTGCACAGTTCAGTACATATTCCGTACAATTGACCACTAAATGGTAAAACCCGAATAAGCTTTTCAACTTGTTTAAGTCGGGGTCCACGTAAATCAATTCATGGATTTCCCTCAAAGATTCCAAACTGTCTCCTGTTTTCTGAAAGTGATATTATTTTGGGGATTTTAAGACAGGAAAACAATATGAAAATGTGTCTGTCATGGGTATTTTTATTTTTGATTTCACAAGTGTGTATTTTTCAAGAGAAAGCCATCCTTCCTCACCTTTGATTGATTGATTGAAACTTTTATTAGTAGATTGCACAGTACAGTACATATTCCGTACAATTGACCACTAAATGGTAACACCCGAATAAGTTTTTCAACTTGTTTAAGTTAATCAATTCCATAAAGAACTTCTCAGCTTTTAAAGGGGAACTGCTCTTCCCCCCCCCCCCCCCCCTATCATTCACAATCCCTATTTAAGACAAAAACATATGTTTTTTTATACATTCTAAGTCGTAAAATACGGCAAGCACGAGGTGGCTAACAAGGCCGCTAATGAAGCCTTCCAAAAAACATCCAAAAACGTGACCTGAATGTTAACCAAGTATTAGCCATATTGTTATTATAAGCGCAAACACAGACAAAGCACTTTTAGAGGCGCTGTCATCACAGAGAGCTAACTAGCTTATGCTGCTATATTGACATGTCGAGCTGCTGCCTCGCCTCTGAGTTGGTGAAAGTTTATTCTCGATTATAAATCATGCCTCTCACCTGGGTAGTAAAATGTTGTGGACATAAACCGAGAAGTTGGTCAACTTTGACATTCAACTTAGACCCGGAGATGGCGAGGAAGACACGAAACATGCTCGTTTATGGCGACCTTATTTGCGCACGGATTGCAATTGATTCTTCATCTAAACAGGAAGGTATAAACATCCCATGAGTCGGCGTCCCAGTGAGAGCAGACATTGTACAGTCAGTGATTGTTTTGTTATGTCCGTAGTTTATATTTCTTGTTTAGCACTTAGCAATACTGCTATTTGCTGAAACTTCTTATTTCTCAGATTCTAAAACTTGTTGCTCATCCTCCTTATGTTCAGGCTCAGAAATATACGTTTCTGGATCATAATTTTTCCCAAAGTAGTATTTGCTGTTTGTCATGAAGTCTGCCATGAGTAGTAGTGTTGCTGTTATTAAAGAGAAAAGCAAATTACTACACCGCCGCATGCTTAAAATTATCCAAAATTTTAATATTATGTTACTATAAATGCTACTACATTACATTTGCAGCGCGTATACACATTGATGGAGGCTTTTGGATGTTTTTTAGAGCGCTTTATAGGCGAAATAGAGCGAATACCATTTCCTACATTGTTACCTGACTTTTGCTAGCATTTATTTATGCTTTAGAATGCATTAAAAAAAACATATGCGTGCTTGTCTTACACAAGGAATGTGAATGATAGACAAAATTCCTGCCAAAAGGTGCAGTTCTCCCTTAAAACTAACAAAGTAAAGCTGCTAGTACATTTCTTTCCTATTTAATATTTTTATTTTATTTATTTACTACCGTCTTCATATGTGTATTCTTTTTTACTATCTGTTCTGACAATCTTAATGTATTTTTCTAAACAATGATGCCATATTTGTTGTAAATGTTCTATTTTGTTAAATAAAAGTAACAAAAAATCCTATTCATCCAAAGTGACAGCTGTAATAGATGAACATATGCTAATATGCTACATGTGGATTCCGTGCAACCAACAATTCACTTCATCAAGTCATAAACTAGTCATCTGCTTTATTAAAATATTCCAAATGTTTTCTAGTTTAAATAATCATTTTATTATATTCCTTATTAAGAAATGTTGCTTGGGTTCCTCACACTGAACGACATTATCAAAAGGTAATGTCATGAGGCAGAAATTGTTAATAATCTTATTGGGTATAATGTTTATTATGCAAATAGGCCAAAAAAGGAGGCAGGGTTACATTTATGTTGAAAAATCTTCATAATTTTGTCTGAAAGGATTAGTAAACAGATGTATTTTCAACATTGAAGGTGGAAACTAGAACTGCTGTTGGGCGTCCTTTATTTGAATTAGTGAACTTGTCATGGCTGAATTGGGACTGGTTAAATAAACAGTTTCTGTGACCTTAAATCTTTCTGAGACTCCCTTAGTCCAGTTGGTCACATGCCCACGAGGTCAAAGTTGAACAACTCTTGATACAACAGTCGAAATTGTGCCCATTCACGCAAACTCAACCAATTCTTGCCAATCATGTGCAGCCTCACAACTTTGTCCAATGTCCGCAACTTCCCCGCATATTTTAGCCAATCTACTTTGTCAAGGAACAACAACGTGTGTCAACACATCAACTCTTTATTATACTCACGTGGAGGTCACACATACTTTTGGTTACCGTCTACAGCGCTAAGCCTTCTGGGTAATGCAGTGTATCATCGGGCCCCAAATTGTGGCCCATCAGCTGAAGTCCCAAACTAAAAAAAATGTTTTATTCTTTACATATTGACACATCTTCTCATTTAATGCATTTTCTTTATTTTCATGACTATTTACATTGTCGATTGTCACTGAAGGCATCAAAACTATGAAACTATGAATGAACACGTGGAGTTATGTACCTAACAAAAAAAGGTGAAATAACTGAAAACATGTTTTACATTCTAGTTTCTTCAAAATAGCCACCCTTTGCTGTGATTACTGCTTTGCACACTCTTGGCATTCTCTCGATATGCTTGAAAGGGTGAAAGGGTTTTCACTTCACAGGTGTCATAGTTTTGATGCCTTCAGTGACAACCTATAATGTAAATAGTCATGGTAATAAAGGGAAGGTGTGTCCAAACCTTTGGCCTGTACAGTATATATACTGTATATTAGGGGTGTGGGAAAAATCGATTCGAATTCGAATCGCAATTCTCACGTTGTGCGATTCAGAATCGATTCTCTTTTTTTTTAAATCAATTTTTTTTTAATAGATTTTTTAAATTTATTTTTTATTTTTTAAATTATTTTTTTTAATTAATCAATTCAACAAACCAATACACAGCAATACCATAACAATGCAATCCAATTCCAAAACCAAACCCGACCCAGCAACACTCAGAACTGCAATAAACAGAGCAATTGAGAGGAGACACAAACACGACACAGAACAAACCAAAAGTAGTGAAACAAAAATGAATATTATCAACAACAGTATCAATATTAGTTACAATTTCAACATGGCAGTGATTAAAGATCCCTCATTGACATTATCATTAGACCTTTATAAAAAAGAAAAAGAACAATAGTGTCACAGTGGCTTACACTTGCATCGCATCTCATAAGCTTGACAACACACTGTGTCCAATATTTTCACAAAGATAAAATAAGTCATATTTTTGGTTCATTTAATAGTTAAAACAAATTTACATTTTTGCAACCAGTTGATAAAACATTGTCCTTTACAATTATAAAAGCTTTTTACAAAAATCTACTACTCTGCTTGCATGTCAGCAGACTGGGGTAGATCCTGCTGAAATCCTATGTAATGAATGAATAGAGAATCCTTTTGAATCGAAAAAATCGATTTTGAATCGAATCGTGACCCCAAGAATCGATATTGAATCGAATCGTGGGACACCCAAAGATTCACAGCCCTAATATATATATATATATATATATATATATATATATATATATATATATATATATATATATATATATATATATATATATATATATATATATATACATACATACATATATATATTTACACACAAGGGTCCACACAAAAAGACCCCGAGCCCAGGGATCGAACCCAGGACCATCATAATGCACTAACCCGTTTCATGATGGATAGATGATGGCTGGATGGATGGTGGATAGATGGATGATGGATAGATGGATGGATGGTGGATAGATGGATGATGGATAGATGGATGGTGGATAGATGGATGGATGATGCATGGATGGCGCTGACCATCCTTTCATCACCCCTATGGGATTTGCGTCGAGGGCGTTGGGTTGGGGGGGGGCGTGGGGTGTGTATGTGTAGTGTATATTTTTTTGGATGCATGTTTGTGTGTAAGCCTGCAGTGTGTCCCTGATCCGCGGCCTTGATCTTGTGCAGTCGCTAGTCCAAAGTCAACAACAACAGGTGTGTGTCCATGAGAGACAAGAAGGGAGTTTGTTGTGTCTTCGCTGCACTGTCCTTCGGGAGAGTCTCCAAGCCAGGGAAACAATCCAAGTTAGAATGTTTTGTATGCGAGTGAAAATAAAACTTGCTTTTCACTCTAAATTGTCTATGACTGGTCCTCAAAAATCCTGCGGGGCAGACAGTCTGATGTTATCCAAATCACAAGAGCGTCCACAGTTCTTCCTGCATCCTCCAATCAATTGTGGCAGCTTTGGGGTACTTTGAAGACTGCCAGCAACTTCCAATTTGTCGACAAACCAGAGCAACGCTTACTCCAATCAGCAGATGTCCTGTTGTCATAATTCCCAATAGGTAGATATCTTCACGTCCTCGACAGAAAAGGGTGGCCAGGCACGCGGCACTCCTTCTTCTCAAGAGTCCGTCGCGTGTCCAGCAACAACCGCTCCGTCACGACAAGCAGGTTCCCCCAAACCCAAGATCTTGTCAATTTCGTTGAGGCCAGTTAAATAGTTCCAATGTTTAGATTTGGAGAGCAGTGCAAAAAGAGGCAACAAGAAAGTTAAGACAAGACAAGACAAAGAAGCAAGCAGGAGAGATAAGGGAGAGGAAAGGGGAGCGTCCGCCCTCGATGAGTGCCAGAGAGAAAGAGGAACGGCCAATTAAAGGAAATTAATATATACTTTTTGGTGCTGTTGTTGGCAGGAGCTCTGTGCCCTTGTGTCATCCTTTTGTGTTCCTGGTGTTTACCTCGTTTTCATGTGTTTCTTTTTTCTTTTTCGCATTTTGGTTCAGGACCCTTTGGTTACTTCTGAACAGATGTTTACCTTATCCCAATAAACATCTGTTCAGCATTTTAACATAAAAGTGTTTTGATTGTGAGGCATTAAAAGCCACAAAATGCAACGGGTCCATCAGACCCACAAATGCTGGCTGAGTAACAACAATATGAACGTTGCACGGAAAATTTCTCTGCCAGTTTCTGCATCCCACAGGGATTCTTCTTTTGTGTTTCTGCACCTGCGGTTCCCACACAAGGTTGCAACATTGTTTGTCAACACTGTCTGCTCTCATTTTCTCGCACATTTGACCCTCTGATGTTCTGTGTACCTACACTCTGTCCTCCTCCTGTCTAGGCCTGCCGTGTGTGTGTGTGTGTGTGGTACACAGAACATCAATTTCCACACTTCTATTAGCCCCGGGTCCAGTGGACCCGGACATCTTATATGTAATAGAAATGTGTAGGGGGGGTGTATGGTCATTAAATATGTATTCTGATATATGTTCTTCACAGAAAATGAGCCAAAGTCAGTGAGTCTCAGTCTGAAAAATTAATTAAATGTATCATTTTTCTTTTAATCAAAAATGAAAACGGGTGGGCAGCACGGTGGCAGAGGGGTTAGTGCATCTGCCTCACAAAACGAAGGTCCTGAGTTGTCTTGGGTTCAATCCCGGGCTCGGGATCTTTCTGTGTGGAGTTTGCATGTTCTCCCTGTGACTGCGTGGGTTCCCTCCGGGTACTCCGGCTTCCTCCCACCTCCAAAGACATGCACCTGGGGATAAGTTGATTGGCAACACTAAATTGGCCCTAGTGTGTGGATGTGAGTGTGAATGTTGTCTGTCTATCTGTGTTGGCCCTGCGATGAGGTGGCGACTTGTCCAGGGTGTACCCCGCCTTCCGCCCGATTGTAGCTGACATAGGCTCCAGCACCCCCCGCGTCCAAAAGGGAATAAGCGGTAGAAAATGGATGGACGGGATGGATGACAACGGGTCCCACAGACCAGTGACGTGCAGTCAGGGGAGGCAGGTGAGGCGGGGCCTAACGTGCCATCATGGAAAGAAAAAAAATGTAAAAAGAAAAAAACATAATTAAATTGTAATATGTATCCAGTGATTATACTATAAAGTTATTTTCCATTTAACTTCACCAGTTTTGGATTATTTTTATTCAAAATCGCTGAATTTTCACATTTGCCGTTCAAATACTGAGAAGAGACTTGCTGTGATCAGCAGCCAGTTGAGGCACGTCACTGCGTTGTGCCTCAACATGGATTGCGGACTCGGCTAACTGCTGGCCTGCTGTGCAGTGAGACCGTATTGCTATATGAACTAGATTATACATTTCCATAGTTTAGTTAGCTGAGGTATATAATGTACCAGTGGCGTGCGGTGAGGTTAATGTCTGGTGAGGCACTGCATCATCACAGTCAGATTTACAAACATATGAACCCTAAATAGTATCTTATTCACCATGTGATTGGCAGCAGTTAACGGGTTATGTTTAAAAGCTCATGCCAGCATTCTTTACACAACTGTAGCACACAAAAAAGCACATTTAATAAAAAAACCATTATTATGGTCTTACCTTTCTTGCTGGACATCCACACAGCCAGCCTTTGCGTGTGTACCACGCCGTTTGAAAAGAACGGGTCTTCTGTCCCGAAGTCAAAAGCAAACCTTTTAGCTTCGGCGTTGGTCTACCTTTAATTATTACCTCCTGCTTCGATTGAAAGTCCAGTTTAGAAAACTGTTTTATTTTACATATGTAATCCTCCATGTTTTTAATAAAAGTCCAGGCGAGAGGAAATAAACAATCGCTGCACTAATTGACTTGCAAACTTTTTTTTTTTTTTCTTCTGCGGCGAGGAATGATCTCTGGGATCACTACCGCCCTCTACCACCAGGAGGCCGGATTACTGCGAGCCTCAGACAGTACGTTTTTTTGCAGCAGTTTTATGAATGCTCAGCACAAGAAATACGTTACACACATACAGTTGTTGACAAAATACACTGTACATTATATACCTCCGCTTACTAAACTATGCCATAGTTTAGTTAGCTGATATAATTCATATAGCAATACAGTCTCACTGCACAGCAGCTCAGCAGTTAGCCGAGTCATTGCGCACAATCCATGTTGAGGCACAAATCAGTGACGTGCCTCAACTGGCTGCTGATCACCGCACCGTCTCTTCTCAGTATTTGAACGGCAAATGTGAAAATAAAAATGAAAATAATCTAAAACTGGTGAAGTTAAACGGAAAATAACTTTTGTATAATCACTGGATACATACAACAATTTAATAAATTTTTTTTTCTTTTTACATTTTTTTTCTTTCCATGATGGCAGGTGAGGCCCCGCCTCCCCTGCCTCTAGTGACTGCACGCCACTGTAATGTACAGTGTATTTTGTCAACAACTGTATGTGTGTAAGTATTTCTTGTGCTGAGCAATCATAAAACGGCTGCGAAGACGCACTGGCTGAGGCTCGCAGTAATCCCGCCTCCTGGTGGTAGAGAATGCACCCCCGCCGTAAAATGCACCCCCTGACGGGAGTGTTATATCAACTAAAGCCCACACTTAAACTTTCCACGTGCAAGATTGAATCTATTTAAAAAAGTTATTTAATAAGAAGCCAAAAAGTGCAAAAACAATAATGTTCGTGTTGGAGGAGTTGTGAATGACTGCTGGGCCACAACATTAGGTACACCTGCAGACTGCAGCACGGATTTCATATTTCATTCATTCACAACTCCTCCAACACGAACATTATTGTTTTTGCACTTTTTGGCTTCTTATTAAATAACTTTTTTAAATAGATTCAATCTTGCACGTGGAAAGTTCAAGTGTGGGCTTTAGTAGATATAACACTCCCGTCAGACTAAAAAACTCCTTTGTCCCACACGCCATTAGACTGTACAACTCCTCTCTGGGAGGGAGGGGGGTACTAGAATGACGGGGGATGCAAAACAATAACAGTGTAATACGTTTTCATAACATTGTCACTAATGCCTAGTTTCTCTTGTTATATTTTTACTTTACTGTTATATTTGTATTCTCATTGATGCTTTTTGTTTTTATTCTACTGTAATATTTTTCTATTTTGTTTCCATTTATACCCCCATTATTTACTTTTTTAAATTCGATCTCAATTCTGTACACTGCTGCTGGAATTTTAATTTTCCTGAGGGAACTCTCCTGAAGGAATCAATAAAGTACTATCTATCTATCTATCTATCTATCTATTTTACGGCGGGGGTGCATTAATCCAGCACAACAGAGACGCATGGACTTCATTTATAAGTAAAGGTAAGACCATAACGTTTTTTTAATTAAATGTGCTTTTTTGTGTGCTACAGTTTGTATGTGTAAAGTTAAAGTTAAGTTAAAGTACCAATGATTGTCACACACACACTAGGTGTAATGAAATGTGTCCTCTTTATTTGACCCATCCCCTTGATCACCCCCTGGGAGGTGAGGGGAGCAGTGGGCAGCAGCGGCGCCGCGCCCAGGAATAATTTTTGGTGATTTAACCCTCAATTCCAACCCTTGATGCTGAGTGCCAAGCAGGGAAGAATGCTGGTATGAGATTTTAAACATAACTGCTGCCAATCAAATGGTGAATAAGATACTCTTTTGGGTTCATATGTTTGTAAATCTGACTGTGATGAAGTCAGTGCCTCACCAGCCATGAACCTCACCGCACGTCACTGCCACAGACCCGAACACCACACAAGGGTTAAAAATAGTTTCAAATGCTAGCCTTCTAACATTAGCATGCATCAAGTAACAATGGTGCATGCCTACAAAATTAGCTTAATAAAAGCTAGCATACTAACGTTAGCATGCTAACAGGTATCATTCATCAACTAACAAAATATTTGACGCCGAGGTGTATACCTGCAAAATTAGCACCAAAAAAAAGCTATCATGCTAATATTGGAATGCTAATGATTGTCCCGCGGGCTAATAAGCACTTTATGACACAGTTTTGGACCCGCTCTTGTGCGCAAAAAGCTTTCGATTGCCTCGATTTGTCTCAAAGTTTGCAAATATGCTAATGCTAATACATGTGTCAAGCCTGGCCATAGGAGTCGCCAAACCGCTCGGTGAGGTAAGCGCCCCCCGTGACTGGGGGGTACTTGTTGGATCCGTCGATGCAGGTGATGATGGCCTCGTCGTCCGGCTGCACGAAGAAAGCCAGAGACTGTCGTGTACTGCAGTCGCCAGCAGGGGGCAGCAAGACCTTGTGGAGCTAACGGACAGGTTGAACAGCCAATAAGGAGTCTTGATTCCCAAAAATAAATGTTTTCAACTAAAACTGTCTATTTTTTTTTTTTAAAAGGTTGTTCATAACATTATTTTACGGCACAATAATACGATTTTATGGTAAAAGATTAACACGAAGGTAAAAGAAAAAGGGGTGTGTGCTCACCACAGAGACAAAGCGGTCACTGGTCCAGCGCTGCATGAGGTCGGCGATGTTAACGAGAACCGCCCCGGGCACACAAGGAGCACAGGTGTACTCACCTGAGCGTTGGCGCACCTGAAAGACGGACAGGGATCAGTGTCATTTGTCAATTTGCTTTAGCAAAAATTCCGCATTAACTTACAGCTAAAAATCGATATAGCGCTTGTTTCCCAACCATGTCAACGGGAAAGAAGTGGATGATGTTCATTGAATAAAAATAAAATTGGTTTAAAAATTTAGCATACTTGAATGCTAACAGTTAGCATGGGTCGAGTACCAAGTCATATGACTCTGAGGTGTTCGGCTAAAAACTTTAGTAATTTATTGTTAGCATGTGTCAAGTACCAAGTTATAGGACTCTGAGGTGTTGGGCTATAAAATTGGCAAAAAACAGTTGACATGTTTAAATGCTAACAGTTAGCATGAGTCAAGTACCAAGTCAAATGACTGAGGTGTTTGGCTGGAAAACTGGCTAAAAAGTTAGTAAGTTAATGTTAGCATGCTAACAGTCAGCATGTGTCAAGTAACAAAGTTATTAGTCCGAGGCAATCGGCTGCAAATTTGGCTAAAAAAGTTAGCATACTAATGTCAGTAATGCTGCCTGAGGCTGAGCCAATCAATGTCCACGATACTAAACAGCACCGTCTCATTGTTTTGGTCTCGTCTCGTGGCCAATACTACGGTATTGATATTTTTAGTTCATTTAGCCATTTTCTAGCTTGAATATGCGTATTTAGGCCAAAATTACGTAGAATATACTTTGTTACCGATAACACAAAGCTAAGATACGGATGTTGTGTTCAGATAGATGAGAAAATAATGTATTGATTGATTGATTGAAACTTTTATTAGTAGATTGCACAGTACAGTACATATTCCGTACAATTGACCACTAAATGGTAACACCCGAATACGTTTTTCAACTTGCTTAAGTCGGGGTCCACGTAAATCAATTCATGGTATCTACAGTATGTTGTATTGGTTTTAGTATCTTTAATGTACAAAATGTATCAAAATAGCAAAAATTCCGGTTTGGAGCCTCCTTATTGCCAGTTGGCATGGCGAAGGTCACAGTGAATCCCGTGAGAGCCCATCAAGCAAATCCTGTCTTGTTAGCTCGCATTAACTTATAGCTAAAGATCGATATAGCGCTAATTTCCCAACCATGGGAACAAGAAAGAAGTGGATGATGTTCATTGAATTAATATGTTCAGCTATAAGCTGGTTTAAAAAGTTAGATGCTCGAATGCTAACAGTTAGCATGGGTCAAGTACCAAGTCATATGACTCTGAGGTGTTTGGCTATAAAATCGGCTAAAAACGTTAGTAATTTATTGTTAGCTTGTGTAAAGTACCAAGTTGTATGACTCTGAGGTGTTGGGCTTTAACAATTGGCAAAAAACAGTTAGCATGCCTGAATGCTAACAGGTAGCATGGGTCAAGTACCAAGTCAAATGACTGAGGTGTTCGGCTGGAAAATTGGCTAAAAAAGTTAGTACGTTAATGTTAGCATGTGTCAAGTAACAAAGTTATTAGTCTGAGGCAATCGGCTGCAAATTTGGCTAAAAAAGTTGGCATACTAATGTCAGTAATGCTGCCTGAGGCTGAGCCAATCAATGTCCACGATACTAAACAGCACCGTCTCATTGTTTTGGTCTCGTCTCGTGGCCAATACTACGGTATTGATATTTTTAGTTCATTTAGCCATTTTCTAGCTTGAATATGCGTATTTAGGCCAAAATTACGTAGAATATACTTTGTTACCGATAACACAAAGCTAAGATACGGATGTTGTGTTCAGATAGATGAGAAAATAATGTATTGATTGATTGATTGAAACTTTTATTAGTAGATTGCACAGTACAGTACATATTCCGTACAATTGACCACTAAATGGTAACACCCGAATACGTTTTTCAACTTGCTTAAGTCGGGGTCCATGTAAATCAATTCATGGTATCTACAGTATGTTGTATTGGTTTTAGTATCTTTAATGTACAAAATGTATCAAAATAGCAAAAATTCCGGTTTGGAGCCTCCTTATTGCCGGTTGGCATGGCGAAGGTCACAGTGAATCCCGTGAGAGCCCATCAAGCAAATCCTGTCTTGTTAGCTCGCATTAACTTATAGCTAAAGATCGATATAGCGCTAATTTCCCAACCATGGGAACAAGAAAGAAGTGGATGATGTTCATTGAATTAATATGTTCAGCTATAAGCTGGTTTAAAAAGTTAGATGCTCGAATGCTAACAGTTAGCATGGGTCAAGTACCAAGTCATATGACTCTGAGGTGTTTTGCTATAAAATCGGCTAAAAACGTTAGTAATTTATTGTTAGCTTGTGTAAAGTACCAAGTTGTATGACTCTGAGGTGTTGGGCTTTAACAATTGGCAAAAAACAGTTAGCATGCCTGAATGCTAACAGGTAGCATGGGTCAAGTACCAAGTCAAATGACTGAGGTGTTCGGCTGGAAAATTGGCTAAAAAAGTTAGTACGTTAATGTTAGCATGTGTCAAGTAACAAAGTTATTAGTCTGAGGAAATCGGCTGCAAATTTGGCTAAAAAAGTTAGCATACTAATGTCAGTAATGCTGCCTGAGGCTGAGCCAATCAATGTCCACGATACTAAACAGCACCGTCTCATTGTTTTGGTCTCGTCTCGTGGCCAATACTACGGTATTGATATTTTTAGTTCATTTAGCCATTTTCTAGCTTGAATATGCGTATTTAGGCCAAAATTACGTAGAATATACTTTGTTACCGATAACACAAAGCTAAGATACGGATGTTGTGTTCAGATAGATGAGAAAATATTGTATTTATTGATTGATTGAAACTTTTATTAGTAGATTGCACAGTACAGTACATATTCCGTACAATTGACCACTAAATGGTAACACCACGTAAATCAATTCATGGTATCTACAGTATGTTGTATTGGTTTTAGTATCTTTAATGTAGAAAATGTATCAAAATAGCAAAAATTCCGGTTTGGAGCCTCCTTATTGCCGGTTGGCGTGGCGAAGGTCACAGTGAATCCCGTGAGAGCCCATCAAGCAAATCCTGTCTTGTTAGCTCGCATTAACTTATAGCTAAAGATCGATATAGCGCTTGTGTGGCACTAAGTGATTTACTTGGATTAAAATAGTTGCCCCCCCCCCCAATAAAAACTCTTTAAGGTCAGAAAACTCGATTTAAATATTGTTTATAGACTAATTTTTTTGTTGGATTTGATTTGATGTCAAGGTTTAGTATGTATTTCTATGCAGCATGCGATATTTAGTTACACCAGCAGAGGGCGCTTGGTGCCTTTGGTAAGTCTGTCAGTACCGGATATGAAAAAAAGCAGATGCATCAAGCTACGGTTGTAACGCTGTTTTAATTGTTTTGCAGGTAAGCTGTTTGCATATAACACATACAAGCAGTAGTATAATTTATTCTGTACCGTTTAGAGCAGGGGTGTCAAACTCAAATACAGAGTGGGCCAAAATTTAAAACTGAACAAAGCCGCGGGCCAAGGTTGAACAAACTAACCTTTTAATAGGGACCCAAAAAAGTTTTGCATTGAATATTGAACAAGCAAGGCTTATATAACTTTATAGTGACATGCAAAATCAAGTTTCAAATAATAATAATAATAATAATTAAAAAATATCAATGGCATATCAAATACAATATAAATAAAAATTGAATGCCTCTTTTCTATTTGCAGCCTTCTGAGGTAAATATCAACATTAACTTTTTCCACAGGCTAATAAATTAGAAAATAAAATCACAATGAATAAACCAACCATTCATGACTTTAAACTGCTTAGTTTGCAACACACTGATCTAATTTGATGTGCCCAAGCCAGATACCTGCCATCTTTTCTTGGATGCTAGTTCATTAATGTCGGGGCTCAGGCTGAGCTGAGGCAACCTTCATTATCGAACGAAGGTGTTCATCAGTCATTATATCTCGTAGTCCGCCAGGACCACAGTCTTGGGGGCGTGCCTTAACAGCACTGCCTTTAACGTCGACTACAAGCTGTCGTCACGTCTGCTTTGCATCCATTCTAACAACGTGCCGGCCCGATCACAAAATATGTGCGGCGTCTGTATGCACAAACATGTGAATGCAAGCCATACTTAATCAACAGTACAGTGCCCGTATAAACAACTTTTACACTGTTAGAAATATACGCCACACTGTGTGAACCAACACCAAACAAGAATGACAAACACATTTTGGGAGAACATCCGCACCGTAACACAACATAAACACAACAGAACAAATACCCAGAACCCTTTGCAGCACTAACTCTTCCGGGACGCTACAATATACACCCCTCGCAGTGCAACTTCCCTCACCTGCAGACCTTCAGAATCCTGGAACAACAAGGTGATGCTCCCGTAGTCGGAATGCTCGCCACACCTCAGCTGGCCCTCCTTGGCCAGTTCTCTGTTGACCGGCGGGTAGTACAGCGAACGCAGCGTCGTTGAGTTCTCATCGGCTTCAAGAAAAACAAAACAGCGGGTGTTTTTCACCACAGCTCCCTCTGCTGGATGCGGTGGCTCACTGCCCGAATTGGCCGCTTTGCCAAACAAAAGGCAGAAGACGGAGACGCGGGGACCGGCGCGTACCTCCGATCAGGCGGTGAGCGCTCAGGAACACGTCGGGGTCCAGGTCCAGACTGTGGGCCATCACCTTCAGAATCCGCAGACTCAGCTCTTTGCAGCGATGGAAAAAGGCCGTCTGGGTCTCCCGGAATCCCGCCGCAACCTCAGGGGAGGGCCATTTCTGTCCAAATGGCGGAACAATTCTAGAACCTTTTGGCCTAATGCTGACATCACTGACTTGATGAAATGAATACAAATGGAGTGACTGATTCATTGAGTGGCTTTATCAGTGAGGTTGATGCATGCTAAAGAAGCTGGGACTTTGTATCCAAAACAGATAAAACCAGGTCTGAGGTACTCAAAATAAAAACATTAGAACATTACACAAAAAAATAGAATAAGCAATTTCCTGAGAAATTGCGTGTGAATGCTGAAATGTACGAGCCGTACTTAAATGCTAACGTTAGCATGCTAACAGTTAGCATTATGTAATGTACCAAGTTATAAATGCCTGTGTGTTTGGCTGCAAAATTGGCCAAAGAAATTGCATGCCAACAGTTAGCATGTGACAAGTACAAAGTCATATTGTGGCTTTATCAGTGAAGTTGATGCTTGGACTTTGTACCCAAAAACAGATTAAACCTGGTCTGTGGTACTCACTATGTCACGATGCAGTGAGGACATGTTGAACGCTTCTTTTAGGTCTCCAGGCTTTAGTGGGTTTAACCTGTAGATGACAATTAAGTCGGATCTTACTCCAGTATTCACTTACTAATTAATGAGTGATGAATGAAGAATCATTTCGAGCAGAAACGCTATGGCCGGTTATACATCCGGTTCAAGGCACGAAACAGGAAGTACATTTTCAACGCGCCTCACCTGCAGTGAGCGAACTCATTCAAAAGATGGCACAATAGCACAAACAATAACACACTTTTTTAGTGTCTCTCTCTGTGTTTTATGAACATTAGTGAATAAAAAAATCCATAAATTAGCGGCACGGTTTTGTAAGCCGCAGGGTTTGAAAAAAGTAGGAAAATACGGTATTTTTACTGTTACAAAAATTGTTTTCCATGTTTGATAATGAAATATTTTGTTGGATTATGATATAATATTGAAGTTCAAAACATATGCAATTGCGTGCAGTAAATGTATTTTTTTCATGTCAAAATGGGAAAACAAGTACTTTATTGACGCATATTATTTCCAGGCTTTCGCAGACCACAATAAATGACGTGGCGGGCCAGATCTAGCCCCCAGGTCTTGAGTTTGACACTTGCGCTGTGGCCCTCAATAAAAACGAGTTTGACACACCTGACCTAACACGTGATTTTAACTTTTTAAAGACAAAACATTATATACAAGCATGAAGGCCTGACCCCTTTCACGGGAAAATTAAAAAAACAAAACACCTTTCAGTTTCCAGGGATACCCAGCCGTGGTTGGGAGAGTTTGGGAATGTCTTCCTGCTCAATGGCTGCTTCAGGTGGTCTGGCAGCAGGAAGAACCTCCTGGAAGCGTCCATGACATCATCCACCTGCACAGAAGCTCACTTTTACAACTATAACCCTCAGAAAAAAAACACTTACTCTCATATCTTAGACTTCTATATTTTCAGTTTGATAATTAGTTAAGTTCCCTGGGCCACCTGTGTAAAGTTGCGCCCCATATCATTGCAAATATTAAAATAACACTGCCATTAGTTTGTGCTGTTTTTTGCTGTATTTTTTTGTTTGTTTGTGCCGTTATCAATTTTAAGTTATTCTAAAATACATTTTCTGACTAGTGACATCTTCCAGCTCCCCTATCTTGTCAACATCTCCCTAAACTTGTCCCATTTGTTTGTGCTGCAATTTTCTTTGACTAAGTCGGGGGTCGGCAACGCGCCGCCCTAGTGGCTCCCTGGAGCTTTTTCAAAAATATATGAAAATGAAAAAAGATAAGGAAAAATATATATTTTTCGTTTTAATATGGTTTCTGTAGGAGGACAAACATGTACAAGTTTCTTTGATGCTGCCACAGAATGACGTTTTTTATGCCACTCCTTCTTTGTCTCTTTTTGTCCATCAAACGTTTTATGCTGTGCATGAATCCACAAAAGGTGAGCTTTGTTGACGTTATCGACTTGTGTGGAGTGCTAATCAGGCATATTTGGTCACTGCATGACTGCAAGCTAATCGATGCTAACAAGCTATTTATGCTAGCTGTATGTACGTAATGCAACGTATTTTAGGTATATTTGACGTAATTGTATTTGTAGTTTCCGTTTCCTTCAACTTGAACACACACATCTTTACCTTTGGCCATTCTAAGCCAGTAATTTCCAGGAGTTATCACACCCTCTGAAAAGTTTTCCAATGTTGTAAAAATGTGTAGAATAAATATTACATTTCAACATTTCTGTCTACGAAGACTTGCATCAGCCTGCGACACATAGTCATTTTGATAGTAGTCTAATATAGCTGATATAGACACTTAGAGAGCCAGCTCCAGCTTGTGGTGCCCAAGACGAGACCTAAAACCAGGGGAGACAGGGCCTTCTCTGTGGTTGGCCCTAAGCTCTGGAACACTCTGCCCCGCAGTGGAGTGTTTTAAGTCTCGTCTTAAGACCCATTTTTATTCCCTGGCTTTTAACACTACGTGAGTTGTGTGGTCCTCTGTGTTTTTAAATTTGTATTTCTATTTATTGTTTTAATTGGTTTTATCCTTTAAAAACGTTTTTAATTATATTTATTTGTACACTGTTTTTATAGTATTTGTTTAGTTTTTATTCAGTCATTGGTGGAGTTAAGGATAGTATTTGAATCTTGTTTTTAATATTTTTGTGCAGCACTTTGGAAACATTGTTGTTGTTTTAAATGTGCTATATAAATAAAGTGGATTGGATTGGACTTACATCATGTGTTGCCTTCATTATAAGACTTATATAAGGCTTTACATTTTTTTGCAGCTTCAGAAAGATTTTTTATTTTTTTTTACTTTTAGTCCAATATGACTCTTTCAACATTTTGGGTTGCCGACCCCTAGACTAAGTATTATAATGTTTATCTTAATACTATTTTATTATTAATTATTTTAATATTTACAATGATAAGGAGGGCCTACTTCACACAGGTCTCTGACCTCAATCAAGACAGCCAGATTTAACCTTTAGGGCCACCGTAGTCGTTCCGTCGCCAATGCGGAAGTAAATTAAAACCAGCCTGACGTCCGCAGCTTATTCCAAAATGATTGTGTGTCTGTCTCCTATGTAATTGCGCTCTGGAATAATGTTGTGAATGACATCTGCTGGGTCAAAACGTGGTCCCTTCCTAACAGGTATTTACTTACCAACAAAGTCAAAGAGATATCTTTTAAAATCATTCATCGTTATTACCCTGTAAAGACTGTAATGGTTAGATACAAGAAGGACATTGATGTTACCTGCACCTTATGTAACATGCATCCAGAGACTGTTTACCACCTGTTTTGGACTTGTGAAAGCACTCTTGATCACTATGGCAGGGCATCTGTCGCTTCATCCTGGACAATATTCATGACAAATTTGTGCTTTGTTTTAAAGAGGTGCTATTTGGATTTACACTGTATGAAAAAAAATGTGAAAAGGAATTTTACCTTTGCAACCTCATTATACTATTGGCTAAGTTTGATTTTCATAAATATAAGTTTCTCAATACCCGACATGTTTTTTGTGCCTTTAAAAAAGATTCAGAACTCTACATTAAAACACTCTTTACCTCTAACAACCAAAAAGCTGTGAAAACGATGATGCTGTGTTCCAAATTTAAGTTATTTACTGAGATTGAGTGAGCCTATGGCTTTGCACTTTGTTTATTATATATATATATTTAGCATTCTATTTTAGTTACTTTGAATTTACAACCCCCTGGCGCTGTTTTGTACTGTTTTTGATTATTATTGCTCAACTGTTTGTAAATGTTGAAATTTATAAATAAAGGTTAATAAAATTAAAAAATAATAATAATAAAATAAAAATAATTAAAAAAAACAGCCTGACGTAGCGAAGTGGTTTTACGTTTTTTTTTAGAATTAGGCACCACATTATACTTTTACACACAATTCTGACATTTACATTAAGTATTACACACGTATTGGATGCAAACGTAGACCACAGAGAGAAAAACGTTCATGCCCGTCTACCGAGTAGCGGAAGAGGAGGAGCTTAAACTTAATAACTTCCGCTACTTGTTACTTTTTTTAAAGTCTCACCTCCGCCTGGGTGATGCCGGTGTTGTCCAAGAAGACGAAGCCCACTTCGGTGAAAGCTGTCTTTAAGTCTCTGCTCAGAGGCTCCAAGTTTGCGCGGGAGGTGTCCTGCACTTTAAGGCTGCACACGCCGAAGTCCACCACCGGAATGCTCATTGTTTCAAAATAAAAGTTTTGTGTCGAAAATCTTGACTGACACTCGACCAAAATGGTGTCCGAGTCAAGACAATCTTCTTCTTCTTCGTCTTGTAAATGAATACACTCGGAGCTGGGTTGTAAAATTGAGTCACGTGACCACTCTCAACCAATCCGTAGGGGCAGGGGCAGGGGCGCCGAAAAGGGGGGGTAAAGGAGACGGATTCTAGGGGCCCATGATGGAGGGGGGCCCAGAGAGGCCCCTAATGATGATGAAATTATAATACAGAAAAAATAATGACACTAAGTTATTAACTAACATATAATCACACATGTTTTATTTTCCATGTCCTGGTAACAATACCTTTATTCGTTTTGGAAGCATCAACACCTGCAGGGCCCTCCCTTCCCCCCTCTATTTACGTAAAATGGTTCAGTCCGACTGGATCAGCTGCAGGTAGAGCACCGGCGATTTGTCACAGTCAGACAGCGCCACTGCGGGCAAAGCGGAGGAGACAGCAGTATGCCTCAAAAATCAGGCAGCCAAAAAAGAAAGGAAAAGAAAATAAGAGAGGAGAAGGAGTTGAAGGGTCGACAATATGTCACCCAATATTTTTTTAAAAAAGGTGTGTTTGTTAGTTTGGTGGAAAGTTATGCATATTAACTTTGTCCCTGTCTGTGGTAATAAGCTAGCTCACTTTTCTCACCATGTTAGCTCAAGAAAACTCTGGATTTTTACATTTGACTGCTATATTAGTTAAATAATAAATCCAGTCAAACATTTATCAAGCTGTTCTTATTCAATAATAGTTGATCTCCCCTCCGTCAAAATGATGCCTCATTCTGAACAGAGTGGTAAATATATATATAATATAACAGATATATTATATATATATTTACCATTCTTTCATATATTAAGTTCTACTTAAATTATGAATAATCATATATGGCCATTTTGTATTCTGATGGCGTTTTTGTTTTTGCTGAGATTTTTTTCTCTCCACTGATTATAATTGCTATTTTTTCATGGAAGAGTTTATTTCCAATTTAAGAATCAGTGGTGCAGCAAATAAATGACTCAAAACTAATTCCATTGTATTCAGAGTGCTCAGTTCTTCCCCTACTGTACATGTCAACTGTGATGCTGTTCTTCTTTCAAAAATATGGTAATGATAGTCAAAAATACCATTAAAATGCATAATTGTATGTAAAATAGCATCAAAAAATGTTGCCGCTGTGTTGGGGGCCCTGTAAAGATTCTTTTCATGGGGCCCAAAATCCCTAGCGGCGCCCCTGGGTGGGCAGATCCAGCCAAACATTGGTAGGGTAATTCACGAATGTCATTAAATTACCATTTTTCAGTTCTCTTTTTCCCCCAAATATGTGTTTTAGTTGTTGTTATGATAAAATTGTTACATTGTTGATATTATTGACAACCTCATGAAATACATTTAGTACAGGATGTCTTTGGGGTCAAAAAGCCAAAGGATTTGAATTGGTTACTTTTCTTTACCTATTTTGTACTATAGGCTTTATTTTGGTAAAGCAATTATATGTCGTAAAATGGAATATGTTGTATTGTCTTATTTCAGAGGGATTTTTTTTATACTCCCCGGGGAGTATAAAAAAAATCAGACTAAACAGCGACTCACGTAAACAATCGGGCAAGCAGAACTTAGCCAAAATCCCTCTAAGTAATGTTGCAATTTTCAACACCAACAAAGCAAGTGTGCTTGGTAGAACAGATTTAAAAGTAAAGTAAGGCTCCACTCTCCCAAAACGCACTAGCTTCATGCTAATTTACATAGAATTTTCCATAGACAGGCTACTATTAGCATCAGCGATTTTACATGGCCATTTCAACACCTCCAAATTTGGTAATGAGAACTACAACTCAGATGAATGTTACAGTCAAACAGCTGGTGTGTAATAAGCGCGATACTTACAGTACAAACACTTTGTCGGGCGCAACACAACACACTCAGCTTCCTGGAAAGTGCTACTTCCGAGTTAGAAAACATACCATAGATAGCCTGTGCCAGTGGTTCTCAAAACCGTTTCAAAAAGTACAACCTGAGAAAACGTTTGGCTCTCCAAGTACCACCAGAAGGACCCACATTAAAATACAGTTGCACAATAGGCCTAAGTATTCATTATAAACAAGGCAGAGGTTTTATTTAACAATTATATTGAATAGTTTTGGCTACTGTAACATTAAAGACAGTTTGAAGATAGGAAAATAAAACAGTAATTTATTAAAGTGATTCATGGGCGTACGACTAGTAGTACACGTACTACAGTTTGAGTCTCAAATTGGACAAGAAAACAAGATATAACAACTGGACAGCACAAATATCATTATCAGCTCATTTATAAATGTTACATTAAGAAATTTAATTGTATTATTCAACAGTTAACATTAATTTACACTAAGAGTCAAAAATTAGTACCGGTATCAATTCCCTGGTACCAGGAATTGCTACCTGTGTCGTTTAAAATGTGAACAGTACTTATCCCTATCTAAGCGGTTAAATACCTTTACATTTTCTTTAACTGCAGGCCAACAAAAGAAGGTCCCCGACTGCAAATGGACCCCTGAGCTGGACTTGAGACACTCGTCGAAAATGTTTAACATTAGCAACGATGCTAGCTTTAACGCAAGAGTTGTTTCCTGTTATTTAACCAACGGAGCCAAGAGGGGCAATGACCCATCAGATCCAGCAGATGCCGCTGTGGTACAGGTTATATTTGATTTTGTGTAGTTTTAGTGATGTCCTCTGTGTGTTCCAATGGGTTTGTGGTACATGGACCGCCATTGTACTTTAAAAATGGCTTCTTATGGGGAAAACATGTGTTCCTCTCGTTAGCACTACCTAGTACTAATGATTGTCATGTGGCTTGCAGTAAGTAGTTGCAGGCCGTGTGAACTCGACTCACCCTCTCAACTTCCCCTCCCCTTTGCACTGTGTCCTAACGTCAACATGTTATGAAAACGTAACTCTTGAACCTTTTCAACCGGCAACTATCCACGATAGGTCAAAAATGTCATGACATATAGATATATATATGTATGTGTGTGTATATATATATATATATATATATATATATATATATATATATATATATATATATATATATATATATATATATATTCAATGCATTTTCTTTATTTTCATGACTATTTACATTGTAGATTATCACTGAAGGCATTAAAACTATGACACCTGTGAAGGGAAAACCATTTCAGGTGACTACCTCTTGAAGCACATGGAGAGAATGCCAAGACTGTGCAAAGCAGTAATCTGAGCAAAGGGTAACTATTTGGAAGAAACCAGAATATAAAACATGTTTTTAGTTATTTCACCTTTTTCTGTTAACTCCACATGTGGTCATTCATAGTTTTGAAGCCTTCAGTGACAATCATACAATGTAAATAGTCATGAAAATGCATTGAATGAGGAGGTGTGTCCAAACTTTGGGCCTGTACTGTATATATGTCAAAATAATCATTAAAAAATACCCTTATTTTTTAAATATTCTTTAAATGAATATCTCAACTTCATATATATATACACTACCGTTCAAAAGTTTGGGGTCACATTGAAATGTCCTTATTTTTGAAGGAAAAGCACTGTACTTTTCAATGAAGATAACTTTAAACTAGTCTTAACTTTAAAGAAATACACTCTATACATTGCTAATGTGGTAAATGACTATTCTAGCTGCAAATGTCTGGTTTTTGGTGCAATATCTACATAGGTGTATAGAGGCCCATTTCCAGCAACTATCACTCCAGTGTTCTCATGGTACAATGTGTTTGCTCATTGGCTCAGAAGGCTAATTGATGATTAGAAAACCCTTGTGCAATCATGTTCACACATCTGAAAACAGTTTAGCTCGTTACAGAAACTACAAAACTGACCTTCCTTTGAGCAGATTGAGTTTCTGGAGCATCACATTTGTGGGGTCAATTAAACGCTCAAAATGGCCAGAAAAAGAGAACTTTCATCTGAAGCTCGACAGTCTATTCTTGTTCTTAGAAATGAAGGCTATTCCACAAAATTGTTTGGGTGACCCCAAACTTTTGAACGGTAGTATATATATATATATATATATATATATATATATATATAGTATCTTTATTTTCTGAGAAAATTAAGGGAATATATATACACTCTTATTTTCTCAAACATTTTTAGATTTTTTAAAGTGAATATCTTGACTTTTAATTATTTATTTGTTATATATATATATATATATATATATATATATATATATATATATATATATATATATATATATATATATATATATATATATATATATATATATATATATATATATATATATATATAGACGATTTGAATATCTAAAAAATAAGGGTGTATGTATATATATACTTTAATTTTTTTTTTTAATTTTTAATTTTTCAAAGTGAATATCATGCCTTTTTGCCTTTTACTTGTTTATTATATATATATATATATATATATATATATATATATATATATATATATATATATATATATATATATATATATATATATATATATATATATATATATATAAAATAAACAAGTAAAAGACAAGATATTAACTTTGAAAAATCAAAAAAAAATTGGAAAAATTAAAGTATATATATATATATATATATATATATATATATGTATGTATGCATATATATATATGAATATATATATACACACAGTATATATATATAAAATAATCATAAAAAAATAGCCTTATTTTTGAAAAACATTTCAAATGAATATCTCAACTTTTTGAATATCTAAAAAATAAGAGTGTGTGTGTGTATATATTGTTTATACTGTGTGTATGTATATATATGTGTATATATGTATAGTACCTTTATTTTCTGAGAAAATTAAGGGTATATATATATATATATATATATATACTCTTATTTTTCCCTAAGAATTTGTGATAAAAGTGAATATCTTGACTTTTACTGGTTTATTTATTTTACTTATGTATGTTTAGATATTTGTCAAAATAATCATTACAAATACCCTTATTTTTTAGATTTATTTTAAATGAATATCTCAAAAATAAGGGTGTGTGTGTGTGTGTATATATATATATACATATGTATACACACATATATATATACATACAAACATACTCAATTTATTTTTTCTTAAAAAAATAAATAAAATGCTTAAAATATTTTTGTATATAATATTATAAAACATGAGTCGACAGGGTTGTTTTCAAAGAGAAAGAAATATTAATTTTTTCTCAATTTATCAATCCTGAGATCAGCATAATTCTCCCACCAACAGTGTCAGTGAGTTAGTTAGCTCATTTGGTTCAAATTGAAATATTTAGTTTGCACATATAATATAATAAAAAAATATATAAAATAATGATACTTTTTTATAAGTGTCCTTTTTTAAAATTTTATTTTCATCAATTGTCATTGATTTTTATCGGGTAAAAATATATAACGTATACTGTGAATGTGTTTGTTTATTATTTCTGAGTGAGTGGAATGAGGTCAGTGAGTTGTTATGAATGTGTGTGTGGGTGTGTGTGTGTGTTATGAAAATACTTGTAGTAAACTGACCTTGGAAGTTGCGCAACACGCACATGATTGCCTGAAAGAGAGCAGCAGGCGGTGATGAAAGCGTGCAGAGAAGATCTGTGGATGGCGCGCCACAGCAGACATGGACGAGGAGTGGAACATCTCAATGGCCGGCTGTGGCTTCAGGAGCGTCTACTACTTGGGAGCGCTGACCTGCATCTTGGAGCGAGCGCCCCGCTTGGTCCACGGAGCTTCCAGAATCTGCGGCGCGTCGTCCGGATGCCTCGTGGCCGCCGCGTTGACCGTCGGCCTTCCCGTCGGTGAGTGATGACCTTTAACCTCGCTCTAAAAACGACAAGCGAGACATCCTTTTTGATAACACAAACAACAACATCGGGAAGGAAATATGTGGGAATGAAACGCTGCATAGAAAATGGTGAATTATGGGGAAAGTGGGAATTTTTCATTTGAATGTGGAAAACTTGCTAGCTGAATCACAAAACTTGTTAGCTAAACCAGAAAATGTGTTAGCTAAAGCAGAAAACTTGTTCGCTAAACCAGAAAATGTGTTAGCTAAAGCAGAAAACTTGTTCACTAAATCAGAAAACTTGTTAGCTAAAGCAGAAAACTAGTTAGCTATATCAGAAAATGTGTTATTTAAATCAGAAAATGCGTTAGCCTTAATTAGAAAAATTGTTCGCTAAAGCAGAAAACCTGTTGGCTAAATCAGAAAACTTGTTAGCTAAAACAAAAAAACGTGTTAGCTAACTCAGAAAATGTGTTAGCTAAATCAGAAAATGTGTTAGCTGAATCAGAAAACCTGTTAACTAATCACAAAAAACTTGTTAGCTAAATCAGAAAACTTGTCAGCTAAATCAGAAAACCTGTTAGCGAAATCAAAAAATGTGTTAGCTAAATCAGAAAATGCGTTACAATTAAAAAACGTAAAAGACATGTTAGCTAAATCAGAAAACTTGTTAACTAAAACAAAAAAACGTGTTAGCTAAATCAGAAAATGTGTTAGCTGAATCAGAAAACCTGTTAGCTAATCACAAAAAACTTGTTAGCTAAATCACAAAACGTGTTAGCTACATCAGTAAACGTGCTAGCTAAATCAGAAAACTTGTTAGCTAAGGCAGAAAACTTGTTGGCTAAATCAGAAAATGTGTTAGCTGAATCAGAAAACTTGTTAGCTAAATCAGAAAACGTGTTAGCTAAATCAGAAAACTTGTCAGCTAAATCAGAAAACTTGTTAGCAAAATCAAAAAGCGTGTTAGCTAAATCAGAAAATGCGTTAGAATTAAAAAACTTAAAAGACATGTTAGCTAAATCAGAAAACTTGTTAACTAAAACAAAAAAACGTGTTAGCTAAATCAGAAAATGTGTTAGCTGAATCAGAAAACCTGTTAGCTAATCACAAAAAACTTGTTAGCTAAATCAGAAAACTTGTTAGCTAAGGCAGAAAACTTGTTGGCTAAATCAGAAAATGTGTTAGCTAAATGAGAAAACTTGTCAGCTAGATCAGAAAACTTGTTAGCTAAATCAAAAAACGTGTTAGCTAAATTAGAAAATGCGTTAGACTTAAAAAACGTAAAAGACATGTTAGCTAAATCAGAAAACTTGTTAACTAAAACAAAAAACGTGTTAGCTAAATCAGAAAATGTGTTAGCTGAATCAGAAAACCTGTTAGCTAATC
>NC_084733.1:77613203-77750703 GCF_033978785.1 Entelurus aequoreus | reverse complement strand
GTGGTAAATGACTATTCTAGCTGCAAATGTCTGGTTTTTGGTGCAATATCTACATAGGTGTATAGAGGCCCATTTCCAGCAACTATCACTCCAGTGTTCTAATGGTACAATATGTTTGCTCATTGGCTCAGAAGGCTAATTGATGATTAGAAAACCCTTGTGCAATCATGTTCACACATCTGAAAACAGTTTAGCTCGTTACAGAAGCTACAAAACTGACCTTCCTTTGAGCAGATTGAGTTTCTGGAGCATCACATTTGTGGGGTCAATTAAACGCTCAAAATGGCCAGAAAAAGAAAACATTCATCTGAAACTCGACAGTCTATTCTTGTTCTTAGAAATGAAGGCTATTCCACAAAATTGTTTGGGTGACCCCAAACTTTTGAACGGTAGTGTATATATATATATATATACATACAATATATATATAAGTGTATATATATTGTCCAATACCTGGATGGATACAAATATATATATATATACATACATACATACAATATCTACAGTATATAGATAGATACGTATATATATACTTTTGTATATATATAAATATATATATAGTATATTTATGTGTATCTTTGATGCGTGTCAGCTTTTCATGGACGGCGCCCTGAGCAACAACATGCCGCTGTTCGAGCAGCGCAACACCATCACTTTGGCGCCCTTCTGCAGCGAGAGCGACATCTGTCCCAAAGACGGCGCCTTCACCTGCGTGTCCGTGCACTACGCCAACCTCAGCATCCATGTGACCACGGGCAACGTGCACCGCATCTGCACGTCCTTCCTGCCCCCCGCGCTCGAGGTGGGTCTCGCTCTGGGAGCCTTTCAGCGGGGACACTGGGCACATGAACTAATGTTTACGGACAGGAGCTGGCGGACGTCTTTCACGGCGGCTACGCGGACGCCCTCCGGTTCCTCCGACAAGGAGGTCAGCCTGGAAAGTGTGGACAACTGTCTCGAGGAGGACACGTCCTCAGCATGGTCTTTGTCTTCCAGATCTGCTCGGACCATCTTCCTGGCAGGACGAGGGGGACAGTTTAAAGTCGGCTGAGGGACTACAGGAGGACATTCCACTCAGCTCCAAGAAAGGTCACTCACTTTGTGTTTTTATTCAACTCTCTGAAGTCCAGAACCTTGCATGTTTCGGTGTTTAGCGGCCCTTTGGTTGCAGAGGGCAAGGAAAGCCAACACTGCCATCATGGCTTTAGAATGTCCTACACAGCTGACACTTTATTGATGTTATTGTTGTGCTTCATTGATGTTAGATGTTTGCTCTATTAAGGTAAACCAAAACTGGACGAATGCATTAATTGCTGTGCACGAGTAGAGCCAATTGTAACTGCCTAGATCCTCGTCATAAAAATTATTAATAAATATAATAGGCCCTGCGATGAGGTGGAGACTTGTCCAGGGTGTAACCCGCCTTCCGCCCGATTTTAGCTGAGATAGGCTCCAGCGCCCCCGGTAGAAAATGGATGGACGGATGGAATAAATATTATATTACAAAACCCAAAACCAGTGAAGTTGGCCTGTTGTGTAAATGGTAAATAAAAACAGAATACAATGATTTGCAAGTTATTTTCAACTTATATTCAATTGAATAGACTGCAAAGGCAAGATACTTAATGTTCGAACTGGAAAACTAAATTTTTTGCAAATATTAGCTCATTTGGAATTTGATGCCTGCAACAATTTTCAAAAAAGTTGTCACAAGTGGCAAAAAAGTTGAGGAATGCGCATCAAACACTTATTTGGAACATCCCACAGGTTAACAGGCAAATTGGGAACAGGTGGGTGCCATGATTGGGTATAAAAGTAGATTCCGTGAAATGCTCAGTCATTCACAAACAAGGATGGGGTGAGGGACACCACTTTGTCAACAAATGCATGAGCAAATCTTTCACCAGTTTTAGAAGAACAATTCTCAACCAGCTATTGCAAGGAATTTATGGATTTCACCATCTACGGTCTGTAATATCGTCAAAAGGTTTAGAGAATCTGGAGAAATCACTGCACAATTAACGTCTAAGCCCGTGACATTGGATCCCTTTTGGTGCAAAATAACAACATTCAAAACATAAATTCACTTTGTTTTCGAATGCAGTGTTTCTGCGGACAGGAACAGCCCTAACGCCACAGGAGACATAATGAAACGTCCAGTGAAATTTGCAATGATATTATTATCAGTGATGGAGCAGGAAGAGGCTAGGAATCCGTTTGTGGTACAATTTCATATAAAGCGCCCTGTCATTCACTAATTGACTTTTTATATGACATTTACCAAATGACATTTGGATTTGACGTTTTCTGGTGATTTTAGGTCAAACAGTAAAATGTGTGTTTGTTTTCTTTTGCTTGACTGGAAAGTGTTCTAAAAATGTCGGTGTGTTACCAGCCATGTGTGCAGGGTGGAGAGAGGCGGGTCACGTTGGCGCCGGTCCATCTTGGCAACTCAGAATTTTGTTCTGTCTGCTGACTCCACTCGTGTTGGCTGCAGAGTTGATCTTCTTCCTCATCAAAAGGTGAAGTGTTCAGAGATCAGGCGACCAGGAAGAAATCCTGGTAATTCATCTATCTATAGCAACAAAAAAAGTTGTAAAACACCAAGAAAGATCTCTGTTATATACTGTATCTATGAAATAACAGCTATTACCCGGAAAGGTTCCAGGCATTTCCTTTATTTATACACTAAAACTAATTTAACAACCTGACCAGAAATAGGTCTGGTATTAATTTGTGCAATGAAATAGATTACCAGGAAATGTTCCTAGTATTTCATCTATCTAAACAAAGAAAAAAAATAGATAAATGAATAGATAAATAAAAACAACAAAAAAATATAGTAATATTAATAATAAAAAGTGATAAAAATAAAATAAAACCAAAATAAATATGTAAAAAAAAAAAAAATTATGAAAAGAACAATTTATTTATTTAAAAAAATATATATATTTTTTAAAAAATTAAATACAATATATATATTTTTTAAATAAAACAAAAGATAAATAAAAAATATTAAAAAACAATACATTATATATATATATATATATATATATATATATATATATATATATATATATATACACACTCAAATAGATTCAACACCAGAAAAACATTACTGGTCCTTATTCTGCACTAAAATAGAATACTAGTAATAATTTCTCGTATTTCATCTAACTGTACACTTTTTAAAAAAGCATTAAACACCAAGCAATAATTGATAATTCTATAAAATAACATTATCTGGAAAGATTCCTGGTACTTAATTTACCTATACACTAAAACAGATTAAACACCAGGATTCTGCCACTAATTTGTGCACTAAAACAGATTACCAGAAAAGGTTCCAAGTATTTAATATATACTCAAATAGATTCAGCATCAGGAAAATATTCCTGGTCCTTATCCATGCACTGAAATAGAAGACCAGGAAAGGTTTCTAGTATTGGTACTTAGTCTTTGTATGTGCTTAAAATGTTTTAAACACCAACAAAGATTTCTAGAATTTATCAATGCAATGAAAATGATTAAATGCCAGGAAAGATTTCTGGTATTTATTTATTTACTAAAATAGATAACCAAAGAAGGTTGTAAGTATTTAATCGTCTTCTATATGGTAGGATATGATTTCTGTTGTATCTACAGTATGCACTAAAATAGATTACCAGGAAAGATTGCTGGTATTTTTTTTTTTTACATATAAACTAAACTAGATTCAAACACCAGGGAATATTTCTGGTGTATATCTATACACTAAAATAAAAAACCAGGAAAGGTTACTGGTATTTAATGTATCTATGAATTTAAATAGATTAACTGGCAGGACAGAATCCTGGTATATATCTATACACTAAAATAGGATACCAGGAAAGGCTCCTGGTATGTAATACATCTATACAGTAAAATAGATAAAACACCAGGAAATATTGCTGGCATTATATGCCCTAAAATACAATACCAGGAAAGTTTCCTGGTATTTAATCTATCTATGAATTTCAATAGATTAACTGGCAGAAAAGATTCCTGGTATATATCTATAGACTAAAATAGGATACCAGGAAAGGTTCCTGGTATTTAATCTATCCATATGCTAAAATAGATTAAACACAAGGAAATGTTGCTGGTATTATATGCCCTAAAATAGAATACCAGGAAAGGATCCTGGTATTTAATCTATTAATTTAAATAGAATAACTAGCAGGAAAGGTTCCTGGTACACACACACACACACACACACACACACACACACACTAAAATAGGATACCAGGAAAGGTTCCCTGTAAGTAATCTTTGTATAATTTAAAATAGATAAAACACCAGGAAGTATTGCTGCTATGATATGCTCTAAAATAGAATACCAAGAAAGTTTCCTGGTATGTAATACATCTATATAGTAAAATAGGATAACAAGAAAGGTTCCTGGTATTTAATCTATCGATACACTAAAATAGGATACCAGGAAAGGTTCCTGGTATTTAATCTATCGATACACTAAAATAGGATACTAGGAAAGGTTCCTGGTATTTAATCTATCGATACACTAAAATAGGATACTAGGAAAGGTTCCTGGTATTTAATCTATCGATACACTAAAATAGGATACCAGGAAAGGTTCCTGGTATTTAATCTATCGATACACTAAAATAGGATACTAGGAAAGGTTCCTGGTATTTAATCTATCGATACACTAAAATAGGATACGAGGTAAGGTTCCTGGTATTTAATCTATCCATACGCTAAAATAGATCAAACACAAGGAAATGTTGCTGGTATTATATACCCTAAAATAGAATACCAGGAAAGGATCCTGGTATTTAATCTATGAATTTAAATAGAATAACTAGCAGGAAAGGTTCCTGGTACACACACACACACTAAAATAGGATACCAGGAAAGGTTCCTTGTAAGTAATCTTTGTATAATTTAAAATAGATAAAACACCAGGAAATATTGCTGCTATGATATGCCCTAAAATAGAATACCAGGAAAGTTTCCTGGTATGTAATACATCTATATAGTAAAATAGGATAACAAGAAAGGTTCCTGGTATTTAATCTATCGATACACTAAAATAGGATACCAGGAAAGGTTCTGGTATTTAATCTATAGATAAAACACCAGGAAATATTGCTGGTATTATATGCCCTGAAATAAAATACCAGGAAAGGTTCCTGGTGTGTATATATTATTAATATATATACACACACACATACAGAAATAGGATACCCTGAAAGGTTCCTGGTATTTATCTATGCACTAAAATAGACTACCTATTTCATCTATTTTAGTATATAGATAAAAAGCAGGAATCTTTCTGGTATTTATTGCAACAATTAAATAGATTAAACACCAGGAAACATTTCTGGCATTTGAACTATTTTAGTGTACAGATGAATACCAGGAATTTGTCCTGGTATTTATTCTATGTTTACGCCATAACAAAATGCTGGTGTTTATATAAACACTAAAATAGATGAAATACAGTGAATGATTTCTGGCATTTATCAATGCACTACAGTAGGAAAGTACCAGGAAAGAGTCTGGATATTTAATCCATACATTAAAACAGATAAAAGCAGGAATGGTTCTTGGTATTCTAGTTGAGTATTTGATGTTAAAAAATATTGTACGTAAATAAATAAAAAAGTTGCAGTAACTGTGCTGTGATTGGCAGCCTGCTGATGACCACCAACAATCTGATTGGGCAGCGGCGATCACGACGACGACAACAAGGTGTGTGCTTCATTTTGTTGATTAAAAAAACAACACGGCTAAGGGACAAATGAACATCAACCATGTAGAAAAAAAGCACCATCAGGACATTTTAATACACAAACATCATCAAATTCCGTGTGTGTCATTTCCAGCGACATCGAAACAATCCTAAAATTGCCTAAAAGAATAAATTCATGATGAAAGGCTGCTGAGGTCATTTAACAGAGGAGTCAGTGATGATGCGTTTGAGACCAGGGGAGATCTGGTGGTGAGTTCATGGCAACGCAGGTTTTTAAAAGACTGGTCAGAGTTTGTGAATGTGACAGCGTCTTCAAAAGGACCTCTGAAAAACACTCAGATCCAAGGCCATACAATCCAAAATCTACATTTTGACAATGTAGTGCTGTCTCTAATTGAGTACTTCCATTAGTACACATACTTAAGTATACTGTATATAATGTCTACTTAGTTTCTGAGTGCGCTCTTTTTGACACATTGAGCTGTCTCAAATAGAGTATTTCAAATCAGGACACTTATTTAAGTATACTTTAGATACTGTGTACTTAGTTTTTGAGTGCGCCAGTTTTGACAATGTAGTGCCATCTCAAATGAAGTACTTCCATTAGGACACTTATTTAAGTGTACTTACTGTAGTTTCTGAATGTGCCAATTTTACTGCTGTCTCAAATGGATGGGACACTTAAGTATGCTGTAGATAATGTGTACTTGAGTTTCTGAGTGCGCCAATTTTAACAATGTAGTGGCGTCTAAAATGAAGTACTTTCATAAGTACCTAAGTGTACTATAGATACGATGTACTTAGTTTCAGAGTGTGCCAGTTTTGACAGTCCCGTACTGTCTCAAATGGAGTACTTCCATCAGGAAACTTATTTAAGTATACTGTAGATACTGTGTACTTACTGTCTCACATGGACAGGACATTTAAGTATAATGTAGATAATGTGTGCTTGAGTTTCTGAGTGCACCAATTTTAACAATGTAGTGCCGTCTGAAAATAAGTACTTCCGTCAGTACCTAAGTGTACTTTAGATACTGTGTACTTAGTTTCGGAATGCGCCAGTTTTGACAGTGTTGTATTGTCTCAAATGGAGTACTTCCATCAGGACACTTATTTTAGTATACTGTGGATACTGTGCACTTAGTTTCTAAGTGCACCAATTTTGACAATACGGTGCCGTCTGAAATGAAGTACTTCCATCAATATGTAAATATAATGTACTGTGAACCTAAGTTTCTGAGTGCGCCAATTTTGATAAAGTAGTGCCGTTTCAAATGGAGTACTTCCATTAGTACACATATCGAAGTATAATTTAGATACGAATGTCTTAATTTTGCAGTGTGCCAGTTTCGACAGTGTCGTCCTGTCTCAAATGGAGTACTTCCATCATTACTCTTTTTTTTAAGTATACTGCGAATACTGTGTACTTACATTTCTGAGTGTGCCAATTTTGTGTTGTGCTGTCCATAAATGGCAATTGCAATATTTATCTGTGACCTCTCCTTCTCTCCTTTTTTAAGATGAACTGCAACCACTTGAGGTAGCCCCTCCCCTTCCGCTACGTCGCCAAGAAGGTGGCGATTAGGGGGCGGTTCGGGTCCGCCGCGGCGCGCTCGCCAACTTGGGTGCGCTGAAAAGACTACGTCTGCGTATGGAAGAGTGCAAAATTGAAACACGGATGTTAGCCTGTTTCAAGTAATACGCTGCCCCCCGCTGGTCAGGAGTGTAAAGTACAAGACTGAGTCCCTGTTTAAAAAAAGGACAGTGGGAAAAAGTCCCCGTCCCTGATTGGATGTCGGTAAAAACCACAGCCGTCGCTGTGAAGATCAAAGAAATATCTAAAAGGAGGCAGAAAGAAGATTCTGCAAGACGCCTACAAAGTCTATCTAAGCGCGGACATGTCCGCTAACGGTTATCCAGACGGGAGGACGGCAGCGGGGCCTCACTAACGTCTTTTCTTCCTCACGCGGCGCCGTCTTTCGCTCCTCCGCTGATGTCTGGAATCTCGTCGGCAAAAGACTGCGACATCCACTGTCCGTCGGGGAGTTGACCTTCTGGGGTCTGCGACGTGCTCGCCTCCTGTGCTCGGTCTGCCGGGACACACAAATATTGCTCCTTTATTGCCAAAAGATCTGAACCTTGACCATCTGTGTTCAGGTGCGTGTGTGCTCACCTGTGCTTTCACTAGGGGAGAAGGTACAGTGACCGTTGGCCTGACTTTGGCCTCCTTCAGCTCCGGGCTGCGCGTACGCTCCGCCGTAGGCGTCCTCGTAGCCTGGATCGTACTGCTCCTCCTTGATGGCGAGCCTCTTGGCGTCCTCTGTGAACACACAGGGAAGTGTCAAGTAAACACAGCATCTTCATCATCATCATCATCATCATTCATACCCTTGGCCAGACTCAGGTCAAAGGAGTAGTGGACCTCCTCGATCTCCCTGGGCTTGGCCGCACCCCGCAGCTGGTCTCGGAGCTCCCTCAGCTTGATGTAGAAGTGCACTTTGTCCTGAGCGCGCGGGAACTGCGCACAGCGAGCGCTGGATGAAGGCATCAGGTAGAGAGCCTGAGAGCAAGAGGGACGTTTCACCACTGCTTGGTTGTGGTTTCATTGAAATGGGTTCAACTTGTCATGGACCACGTTTGCGTGCACACAGTATTATATTCAGGGAAGAAGAAAATATTTGTGGTATTTTGCTTTGAAAAATTCTGTGCTTTTATAGGCACCGACCGAATTCCGTCAGTACTGCCGGGTATAGAGTCACGTAAAATCAAAGGGAGCCGTATTCCGATACTTTTGTTGCATGTGACGTAACGTCCGATTTAAGACTTGCAGACTAAACAGCGGCTCATGTAAACGATCAGTACCGTATTTTTGGGATTATAAATCGCAGTTTTTTTCATAGTTTGGCCGGGGGTGCGACATATACTCCGGAGCGATTTATGTGTGAAATTATTAAACACATTACCGTAAAATATCAAATAATATTATTTATCTAATTCACGGAAGAGACGAAGCAAATGTCAGCAATCGTCACACACACGTCAACCAATAGAAATTATGCAGGGGCGGGTCATAGTACAAGTGCATTGTGGGTCATGATGGCGGTGTATTGTGAAAAAAAAGATGCTACATCATACTTGCCAACCCTCCCGGTTTTACCGGGAGACTCCCGGTATTCAGCGCCTCTCCTGATAACCGCCCGGCAGAAATTTTCTCCCGACAAACTCCCGGTATTCAGCCGGAGCTGGAGGCCACGCCCCCTCCAGCTCAATGCGGACCTGAGTGGGGACATCCTGTTCTCACGTCCGCTTTCCCACAATATAAACAGCTTGCCTGCCCAATGACTTAACATCTACGGCTTTTAGAGAGTAGAGTGCACAACTGCGCACACAAGGAGACGAAGCAGAAGAACGAGGAAGTTACAGACATGGCGACGCCGTCGACGAGCAAGATGAAGAAATACGCTTACAAGTTCCAAAACGAATGGAAACAAGAATTTCAGTTCATCCAGGACAGTTCGAAGGGGAAGGGGTATGCCTGTACATTTTGTAGAAAAAGACTTCTCCATTGAACATGGTGGCCGAAATGATATACTCATTCATGAACGGAGAAGTTAAACAGGACAATACTGCCATCTACTGGATAGCCTCCGGAACAATGAAATTCAAGTATTTATTTTATTTATATGTATAATAAAATAAATATATATATATACATATATATATATATCTAGAATTCACTGAAAGTTAAGTATTTCATACATATATATATATATATATGAAATACTTGAGTTGGTTAATTCTAGCTGGAAATATACTCCCCTATTAACCACGCCCCGCCCCCGCCCCCACCCCCACCTCCCGGTATCGGAGGTCTCAAGGTTGGCAAGTATGTGCTACATGCTACTACGTCCGTACCTAGGAAAATGGATCATTTCAACATTGGCGGTAACTTATAAAAACTGAGAAGGGCTGAACAAAAATGGCACCGGAAAGGAAATCATATACTGCAGATTTCAAGCTGGACGTAGTGAAATATGCAGCAGAGAACGGCAATCAAGCAGCAGAAAGAAAGGACATACCAGAGGCGACACCGGGGAGGAAGATTTCATCGGATTTAGCGATCGGGAGTGACAGATTGTTTGGTAAACGTATAGCATGTTCTATGTGTTATAGTTATTTGAATGACTCTTACCATAATATGTTACGTTAACATACCAGGCACGTTCTCAGTTGGTTATTTATGCGTCATATTACGTACACTTATGCAGCCTGTTGTTCACTTATCTTTATTTATTTTAAATTGCCTTTCAAATGTCGATTCTTGGTGTTGGATTTTATCAAATAAATTTCCCCAAAAAATGCGCCTTATACTCCAGTGCGACTTATACATGTTTTTCCCTTCTTTATTATGCATTTTCGGCCCGTGCGATTTATACTCCAGAGCGATTTATAATCCGAAAAATACGGTATGCCTGAAAAACGCTCAAATGTAAAGTAAGGCTCCACTCTTCCTATATGCGCCAGCTTGATGCCAAATTACATTGGATTTACCGTAGACAGGCTACTATTAGCATTAGCAATTTTACATGGCGATTTCAACACCTCCAAATTTGGTAATGAAACCTACAACTCAGATGAATGTTACAATCAAACAACTGGTGTGTAATAAGCACAATACTTATAGTACAAACACTTTGTAGAGCGCAACATAACATTTCAGCTTCATGGAAAAAGCTACTTTGTAGTTAGACAACATACCATACATAGCCTATACATTACTGCCATCTAGTGCAACGGTATAGCAAATTATAAAGGTAATCAGAAAACAAGATATAATGTAACAACTGGACAGCACTGTTATTATAATCAGATATTTTTTAAATGTTACTGTAGAGGTTGCCCTCTAGTGGGTTCTTCAGACCACCACACACTGCCAGAAGAGCCAGGAATTCCGGGTATAACACTGTTTTATTTTCATAGAATAGTGCAAAGTCTTTTGCTTTCCAGCAAACTAAATTTCCCTCCTGCGTCTGCTCAGAAAGCACCTCCAACTCCAACTACTTGTCTCATCACGGCTGCTGCTAATAAAGGCGACAGGTGATTAGATAACAAGGCCCACTGGGCCATCTATGCACCTGTCGCTGTCTTCGAGGCCGGTCCTGGCAACACCCGTTGCGCAGCAGGCCCTACATACCTACTTTAAGGCTCAACCCCAAACATATTCCTACCTTCTTTTTTTTTACTATGAATTAATTGGAGATATATAATAAGAAGAGTTTAATTGTCATATTTTACAGACTAATAAAGCATTGCCATTGATAAAAGGCTTTAACATTTGCTTTAATAGCAAAAATGGGCTTTTGGGAAGGAGGACAAATATCCCGTAATTAGGGATGTTTATTGTTCACATTTGAACCGATACTGTAACAATTCCCGGTATCTGGGAATCGATACAAATTTTCAGTACTTTTTTGTGTGTTGATAAGCAAATTGTAATTGTCTGATAATAAAACTTTATTTTTAATGTAACATTTAAAAATGATCTGATTAAGATAACTGTGCTGGTTTTCTGATTCCATTTGAGTTTCATTTGCAATGCAGTAGGCTCGCTATGGTATGCTGTCTAACCGGGAAGTAGCTTTTTCCAGATTGAATGTGTTGTGCCCTACAAAGTGTTTTACTAGAGATGTCCGATAATGGCTTTTTTGCCGATATCCGATATTCCGATATTGTCCAACTTTTAATTACCAATTCCGATATCAACCGATATATACAGTCGTGGAATTAACACATTATTATGCCTAATTTGGTTGTGATGCCCCGCTGGATGCATTAAACAATGTAACAAGGTTTTCCAAAATAAATAAACTCAAGTTATGGAAAAAAAAATGCCAACATGGCACTGCCATATTTATTATTGAAGTCACAAAGTGCAGTTAGAGTGCTGCTTGAGTGATTGTTTACGGGAACTGGTGTTTAGTCTGCAGCCGGACGTGAAGTCACGTGCCCCAAAGCTATTGAAATATGGCACCGTTTGATTTTACGCGAATCGATAACCGGTAGTACAGACAGAATTGGGTCAATGCCTATAAAAGTACCGAGTAAGGTACTAATCCCTATCTGTGATAGTCACACGACAACCACTCCTAAATGCTTCCTGGTGGTCATATAGGCCCTAAATGAGTATATATTGTATAATATTATTATATGTTATATTATATACTTTTATTATGGTTGATACAGAAATATTGTGCGCATGTACACGCGTGTTTGTCAAATTGATGGCGTTTGCTCACCACTTCGCAGTCTGGGATCTTGTGAGGCTGCAAACCGAAATCAAGCTTCTTCGGTTTCTTACCAAATAGTTCTCGACAAAACATTTCATATATGCCTGTGAGGACGGGAAAAAACAACAACATGAATAAATCTCCTCTTCAGTACGCCCATAGATCGGCATTGCTTACATTTGCCGTTGAAGACGGCGATGAGAGGTTTGAATTTCTTTAGCTTCTCGACTAGAATTGTGCCTCCTTCGCGCAGCTCTTTGCTGTAGGGACAAAAAAAACAAAAAACTGTTCAAGCAATAAGGAATAAAATGCTCAATGAACAAAAAAACATTGTTGGGACGCTGCTTACGTTGAGAGGTCTTTGCTGCCCGGCGTCGCCCTGGCAACCATGTTGGTGAAGCCCATCTTGTACTTGCCCGGCAAAGCTGTGTCGTGCATGTGGTTGAGCAGCTCTTCAGTGAATCCCGACAGGAAGAGACACTTCCCTGAAAAACAAGAGAAGGCTGTCAATGAGCTCTCTGGCAAATGCATACATACGTTTATTATTTTGTAGTGTGGAATATTGGAAAAGGTTTGATCAAGTGCAATTAGTTAAACAAAAACAATGGTTGGTTTGAACTTATTTATCATTAACTGGACTTATGCTGTCTTTAGTTTGAAGTGGAGTGGTCATTTTATTGGCGACACATTGCGGCCACAATATTTCATTAAGTTAAGCTCATGACTAGGGACGGGTACCGTTCACATTTGAACCGATACGGTACCGATTACCAGGAAGTCAACAGTACCAATTGTTGGTTCTTTTGTGTGTTAATAAATATTATTTTTGATAAAAATAAAGTATAATTTGTTTACAGCAACATTTAGGAATGGGCTCATTATGATAACTGCTGTCTAGTTATATCTAGGGCTGCAACAACTAATCGATTAAATCGATTAAAATCGATTATTAAAATAGTTGCCGATTAATTTAGTCATCGATTCGTTGGATCTATGCTATGCGTATGCACAGAGTTTTTTATTATTTTTTTAAATTATTTTTTATTTTTTAAAAAAATAAACCTTTATTCATAAACTGCAACATTTAAAAACAGCAGAGAAACGATAATCAAAATAAGTATGGTGCCAGTATGCTGTTTTTTTTCAACAAAATACTGGATAGGATAGAAATGTAGTTTGTCTCTTTTATCCGATTATTAATCGAAGTAATAATCGACAGATTAATCGATTATAAAATGAATCGTTAGTTGCAGCCCTAGTTATATCGTGTTTTATTATCACAATTCCGAGCCTCATTTGCAGTGCAAGTCCAAGACATCAGATGGCAGTAGTGTGTATGATGTGTTGGTTCGTCAGTTCAGTCTGTGCTGAATCTAGTCTTTTGTTGCGCTCTAAAAAGTGTTTATAATGTAATTATTGTACTTATTATGCACCAGCTGTTTGATCGAAACATGCATCTTATTTATAGTTTTTCTTAACAAATTTGGAGGTGTTGAAATCGCCATTTAAAATCACTGACGTTATTAAGTAGTATGTCAATAGCAAAGCCAGTGTATATTAGCATCAAGCTAGCGCATTTATGGAAATGAGTTACTTTGGAGCGTTTTTTCGAGTCAATTTCTTTATTGGCATTGAAAATTGCAACATAATCTCAGGTAGTTTGGCTAAATTTGCTCACAGTGCCAAAGTCTAGTCTAGGACCAGCTGGAAGTCGGTCGGTGCCAAAAAAGGACCTGAAAAAGGCCCATCCCTACTCATGAGGCGGACACGTTTGATACTGGATACTTGCTAATACGCTTCTGCCTTGACTAAACTATATTTAAAAACACGTTGGCCTGTTTTAGGCTTTTCCCCCCCACATTTTGGCCTGTTTTGGGCTCCCAGAGGCCTCTGCGAGTCATTCCCCAGGGGGAATTTTGACGTATTTCGGCTTTTTTTCCAAATTTTTACCTTTTTCGACTTTTTTTTTCCATATGCGGGCCTGTTTTGGGCTTTTTTTTTCTTCACATTTTGGTCTGGCTACCCGGGTCCCATTTGAGTCATTCCCGGGGGAAATTTTTACCTTTTTTTTTTAAGCTTTTTTCACATTTTGGCCTGTTTTGGGCTCCTACCTGCGAGTCATTCCTCAGGGGGAATTATGACATTTTTCTGCTTTTTTCCAACATTTTTGTTTTGGGTCCCCTTTGAGTCATTCCCGTGGGGAATTCTGACCTTTTTTTTTGGCTTTTTTCACAGTTTGGGCTCCCCGGGACCCCTGGGAGTCATTCCCCAGGGGGAATTTTGACCTTTTTCGGCCGTTTTGACACCTAACACTTGGCCCCTTTTGGTGTTTCCTTTGCTGGGTATCTGCCGGCTGTAGGGGCCATTAATTGTTTCCGGGGATATGTCCCGCTGCTGCAGAAGCCCACCAGAGGGCTCCAGAACCCCCGGGACACCTACAGGTCCCTTCCCCATAAAAAAAGTGTAAAAACAGGCCGGGGACCTGCAGCACTCTGCCCCTTTTGGTGTTTACTTTGCAAGCCATTATTATCCGATTCTTGTTTTTTTTTTTACGATATCGGATTGATATCCAATATCAATATCGGATCACGACACACCGACATAGTAACTTCATTTTTGTAGAGAAGAATTAATTTGATAGAACTTACAAAAATGATTTCCAGGACCAGGAAACCAGCGTCCGATGTAAGCGGCCATCAACCCTGGATTGATGCCAATCTGTTACGGGAAAAAATGGACACGGTTTTGTGGTGCTGGACACGGATTTTAAAACATGTCAGTAAGGACTGCTTACGATGACATAGTCGAGATTTTGCTCCAGCAGATCCGGGAGGGTTTTTTTCATCACCTCCTCCTCAGACATCCCTTTAAAACGGTCCACTTTCCGCTTCACCTTCTTGAAGCTCTCGTCAATCTTCTCCTGCTTTCCGTCAGCTTGACCCTCGGCGTTCTTCTTGGGCTTTGGGCCCGGTTTGCGCTTCGGGGCGTTGGGGTCCTTTGGGGGCTTTGGTGCCTTTGGGGGTTTGAGGGGCTTGGGGGCCTTTGGGACTTTTGGTGGTTTGGGTGGGCGTGGTTCCTTGGGTTGAGCTGCTCTGCCTCTCTTTTTGGCCGGGGCTGCAAGGACAATTAAACACAAAAAGAAAATAAGTTATGATCGATTAAAAAGAAAGGAACAACATAATGAGATTTCCTTTAAATACAAAAGTATAGAAGAAAGTCAAATGTATAAATTGGGGAGCTGAAATAAGATGCACTTGATGGAAACGTGCCTGACGACAGATTAATTCGGTAATAAGGAGAAGTTTACGTTTGGTCAGGTCGGCCGGCTCCTGCTGCTCCATCATTGGCTGAGGGTTAACCACGGCAGGTGTGGCTGTTGCTCTCGTTGGTGCCTCCGGGTAGGGAGACTGATGGCTGAAGGCGGAATACTGCGCTTGGAGAGCTTGGAACTGCTGAGTCGACTGAATCCTGAGGCATGGCAGGGATAAATGGCGCAGGGCGTATTGACACATAAGTTAAAACATGTACTGGTAATGATAAAGTGCCAGTTAAAGTTAAATCATAGCATGAAAAAATTATAAAAAATTAATAAAAAATGTATGTGGTGCACATGCTTTCAATGTTCCTCACACTCGAAGGTTAGCATCCGTACACTCGTGTGGAAACTCACCACTGCTGGAGATACTCCGAGGAGCCAACAGGCAAGGATCCATTCAGCCTATCGTCCATCTTTTGAGCCTTTAGTTTTGTTAAATAAATCAACATGCATATTACACGCTCAGATTGTTGTCAATGTTTGCGTGAAGCTGAACTAGGGTGGCCGACAATTTTGCAAACAACGTCCAAACGCAGAAACGATCCAAAACCAGGGCCCGCCACATCATTTAAGTGGCCCGAAAAAGCCTGGATATAATAAAGTACCATATCTTTTCTTATTAAATGCATTTTTTTCTTCCCATTTTGACATTAAAAAATAGATGCAATTGCTTATCTTAAATATTGTCTAATATTGCAAAAAAAACATTACATTTTCGTCTTATTTCGTTAAAATACAAATAAATTGACTTATGATTTCAAAGCAAGTTATTTTTTTTAAGATTAAAGATGAAAGTACCAATGATTGTCACACACACACTAGATGTGGTGAAATTTGTCCTCTGCATTTGTCCCATCCCCTTGGGGAGCAGTGGGCAGCAGCGGAGCCGCGCCCGGGAATCATTTTGGTGATTTAACCCCCAACTCCAACCCTTTGTTGCTGAGTGCCAAGCAGGTTATCCATCGAATTGTACAATGTGAAAACGACGACAGATTTTACGGTAAAATTCTGGCGACTAAGCTGCTAGTTTTTTACCCTAAAAACAACTTCGGTACAGTTTTTTTCATAAGCAGTAATACACAATAAAAAGAACTGTAGATTTTACAGTGTTATGCTGTAACTAAAACAGAAAAAATTATAGCAACTGAGCTTTTTACCATAAAATCTAATTTATTTTTTTTACAGCGTACGTAAAAGAGAGACTAATGAAATGCAACTATGCAATTATGTATGTGTATCATATACATTTATATTCATATATTACTATGGATGATGTTCGAAACCGGTTCTCCCGGTTGTTTGATAAGAAAAGAACCGATTCCATGGACTCGAATCCCTTTTTGACAAAAGGTTCCCGTTATCAAGGCCATTATAGTAAAGAAAAAGAGTTGGTTCTTTATTCGAATCCCTGGGAACAAATCCCGTCCCACAGGAAATGTCCTGTGGGACATCACAGGAAATTAAGTAGCTCAGTCTAATGACTGAGCTACGTCATGTCAATCCATGTTATATTTATTTATTTATTTTTTTTCTTATAAAATAAAAGTGAGCTTTTGTTAAACCAAATATTGTGGGTTTTTTTTTTTTTTCCATATACAACAACCTATCTGGATTCGATAAGAGGATTTGATAATGGGCTCGAACTCTATAATTTCTTATCAAACATCATCCCTATATATTATTCACTTTTACACTGTACTCAATAAAAAGGAGTTTCACACTACAACTGGAAAATACTGCACCCTTGCAGCGTTGCTCACTTTTTTTTGTGATTTACTGGCATTGGCAGCGTTTTTCTTTTGCGTTTTTTTTCTGGACGTGCAGAATCTAATGAATTACAAACAGTATCAATTCGGAGCATCGTTCTGTCTTTTTATTTTTTGGATCATTTGTTTGTTTGGACGTTGCTGCGCGTTTGCGCCTATTTGCCACCGTAAGGAACGCATGTGCATGAGCGCAACAATAAAATGTTCAAATAAAAAAAACTATCAAATAAACAAAGGCAATAAATGATGAATTAAGATAATGATGAAACAAAACTGCACATATCTTGCTACAAATCGACACTTGTTAAAAGTTAAAGCCCCTAGTATTATTCTAGTAGCTAAGCTAACAATGTTGAACCACAATGTGAACCTTGCAATGTGTAAAATAATCGATTACTATCAAATGTGAAGCTTGAGAACCACGTAAGTTCAGTGCTTGTCGACATAAATTGTATTTATTTGGTGAAAATCAGTGGAAGGGACAAAACTACAGCTAATGTTAGCACAGAGCTAGCAGCTAGAACTACGCTAGCACGGATGAATGGTTTCGCTTGAGTACGATAATTGATAATTAAAAGAAGAGTCGAGCGTTAAGATATAAATAACATACCTGTCGGCGTGTGTTTTAATCAGATTCCTCGGCGGGGAAGTTGTTCTTTTCCCATACATGCAGCTCTTTTACTCAGAACATCAGAATAGCTCCAGAGGCAACAAAGACGTGACAGCGCAGTACCAGTCAACTTTGACACTGGGCGATCCCAAGTCCAAAACGTAGGGGGCTTGAAAGAAGATACCAGGAGAAACAGAATTAACACAGCTATTTTTGTCATTTCTAAAGACTTTATGTTCCTAAATATAATTTTTTATCAGTATATCTTTGTTGGTTTATTCAATGCACCACGCGTCTGTTCAGCACTTTGCACACTCAACAAAAATGCACCCCTATTTTAATATTGGTTTGAGCTTGGCGGGTTTTAAACACCAAGGGCCATTTCTACTGGCTACAAGTCTATGACGTATAAAGTCCGCGACAGACCCTCCGTACAACTCGCTTGTCCACACCAACAACCAATTGTTTTGTGTTATTTATTTTTTATGTATTTAAAAAAAGAAATACAAATAAATATTTTAATGTAATTAAACTATTTATTTGTATTTATTTTTTCCAAATATTTTTGTATTGGGTCTTACTTTACTTTCTTTAGCATTTTGTTTGTATAAATATGTTGATTGCTTAACCTCGTGATTTGGAAGTGCCTTCATTTGTTTGTATATTGTAAATATATATTGTTTGTGTGTTAAGTTGTTCAATAACAAAAAAGTTATCCAAAATATTTCAAAATAGTGGAGAAAATATAAAAAAATTATTTGACCATTAGACCATTGAAAAGTTTTTAGTTTTTTAAATAAAACCTCTTAGAATATATTAGAGCATGCAGCTCTTTAGCACCGCCCTAAAATGTATGAAAATGGAAAAAGGTGGGGTAAAAATGTAAATATATATTTTTAATAGGATTTCTGTAGGACAAACATGACACAAACCTCCCTAATTGTCAGAAAACCCACTCTTTTATTAAAACATACTTCACTGATGAGAGTATTTGGCGAGCGCCGTTTTGTCCTAATTCCTGCGGACCTTGAACTCATAGTTTGTTTACATGTACAACTTTCTCTGACGCTGCCACAGAAAGACGTGTTTTATGCCACTCCTTCTTTGTCTCATTTTGTCCACCGAACTTTTTATGCTGTGCGTAAAGGCACAAAGGGGAGCTTTGTTGATGTTATTGACTTGTTGGAGTGCTAATCAGGCATATTTGGTCACTGCATGACTGCAAGCTAATCAATGCTAACATGCAAGTTAGGCTAACTGTATGTACACATTGCATCATTATGACTCGTTTGTGGGTATATTTGAGCTCATTCAATTTCCTTTACTTATGTCCTGTGTGTATTTAATTTATATTTGCCTGTTTCGGGACACATTATCTGTATGTAAAACTGGCTGCATTTCTGATAGTTGTTTGTGTGCCATGTTGTTCCAGACCACAGCAAACATTAACCAGCTTGCCAAAGATTGTAATAAATCCATTAGGGGAAGACAACCTGACGTTTCCTTTAACTTGGACACACACATCTATACCTTTGGCCATTCTAAGTTTTACTAATGTTTTCCAAAGTTGTAAAAATGTGTAGAATAAATTAATTACATTTCAACATTTCTGCCAACAAAGATTTACGTCAGCCTGCGACACATAGTCATTTTGATAGTAGGCTAATATAGACACTTACATCATGTGTTGCCTTCATTATATAAAACACTTATATAAGGCTTAGAATTTTTGCGGCTCCAGGCAGATTTTATGGCTCTTTTAATATTTTGGGTTGCCGACCCCCTGAGTTAGAGATTAGGTAACAATCTATAATATTTAAAGAAGACATGATGAATGCAATCATTCCCCACCAACGAAAAACATGGATCTCCATAACGAAGAATTTAATAGTTGTGTAAACAGATTAGAAATTGTGGAGTCGAATTACTTGTTTACACAAATGATCATACATAAAATTCCATTATTTCAAAATACAGTACAAAAATAAGTCAAATAAATGATACCAAATGCAATAAATAGGGGGAAATATAACGCCTAGTACAGTACATGCACAGTGTGGGAGAAGAATCCAACAGTCGTGTGCGGTCAAGTCCTCAGTGCACTACACTAAAGTCCCACAGTAAACTGTATTTTCATTCATCTCCAGCTGTGGACGTGACGGATCCATGCCGACTTCAGTTGTAGAAGTTGCCGCTTTGCCTCACGTTCTCATGCCCTCCGCTACAGCTTTCGTACTCGGGGTCCACCTGCTCCTCCTTGATGGCGATCCTCTTTGCGTCTTCTGTAGAACAAACGCAGATTGAAGTCAACGGCCCGGCAATTCAAAAGTACAAATTAAATAACCTGTGGTGTGAAACTAATCAATAAAGGTTATGTAGGGAATGGTGTGGTCCCGATACCAGTACTTTGGTACCGGTACCAAAATGGATTTCGATACTTTTCAAAATAAAGGCGACCACAAAAAAATTAATTATTGGCCTTATTTTAACAGAAAATCTTATGCGACAATAAACTTACACTACCGTTCAAAAGTTTGGGGTCACCCAAACAATTTTGTGGAATAGCCTTCATTTCTAAGAACAAGAATAGACTGTCGAGTTTCAGATGAAAGTTCTCTTTTTCTGGCCATTTTGAGCGTTTAATTGACCCCACAAATGTGATGCTCCAGAAACTCAATCTGCTCAAAGGAAGGTCAGTTTTGTAGCTTCTGTAACGAGCTAAACTGTTTTCAGATGTGTGAACATGATTGCACAAGGGTTTTCTAATCATCAATTAGCCTTCTGAGCCAATGAGCAAACACATTGTACCATTAGAACACTGGAGTGATAGTTGCTGGAAATGGGCCTCTATACACCTATGTAGATATTGCACCAAAAACCAGACATTTGCAGATAGAATAGTCATTTACCACATTAGCAATGTATAGAGTGTATTTCTTTAAAGTTAAGACTAGTTTAAAGTTATCTTCATTGAAAATAAGGACATTTCAATGTGACCCCAAACTTTTGAACGGTAGTGTATGTTTTTTATTGCAATACAACATTTTTTGCATGAAATAAGATAGTAAATGTACTAAATAACTTGTCTTTCAGTAGTAAGTAAGCAAATAAAAGCTCGTAATTTGTCCACTGACATATGCATATTGTGTCATTTCCCATTCTATTATTTTGTCAAAATTATGATAGAATAATAATCTACTTGCTCATTTACTGTTAATATCTGCTTACTTTCTGCTTTAACATGTTCCATCTACACTTCTGTTAAAATGTAATAATCACCTATTCTTCTGTTGTTTGTTTACTTTGCATAAACTACAAATGTTGGTATAAATCCAATACCAAGCAGTTACAGGGTCATACATTGGTCATAATTAAAGTTCTCCTTTGCCCATGCAGGGACATATTTCCTGAGTTTATAAACAATAACAAAAGTGACAAAAGATTTTGTGATGATAAAAAAATATCGATGTAATCATTGCAGTATCGACTACAGGTGACCAAGAATTTGCAGTTGCAAGCCCTAAACCAGGGTTATTTAACCACATCGAGAAGAGGTCCGCAGTTTCAAGAGCCCAAGGACACAGGGGCCGAACATAGAAATGCGGATGTTTCGTCAGAAAGTGCCTCCGCAGGTTGTATTCCTTTGAGAATGTTTACTTACTTGCAAAGTAAACAGATCGGCTTTCACACTGCACCATGACTAGGAAAGGTTGTTTGGAGTGGGTCATATAAGTAAATAATGTGAGTGCATTATCAAGACAGTTCACATTATGGTCACTGACTGACCTGAGTTTCTCATGCTGTCCACAAGATGGTAACAATTTGTCACCTGCCAGACCTCTGGGTATTTAAATTTAATATGAAAACTCGTGCCGTCGTTTGTTTACATTCAGAAGCGCTAGCTTGCTGTTAGCGGTTAGCTATTGTATCCTCCTACGGTGTGTAGTGAAGCATGTTTATCTATTCCTCGTCCTGCAGGGATGATACTTGTAAGAAACTTACTTTATTTGTCGCCATGGAGGCGAGGATTGGTGATTTAGAAGAAGCTAAAACACTGTGAAGGCACGTTAGCCACTAGCTATGTTTGAAAGCACCTCTTACAGAGCGGCGCTTCAGTGTTTATAGTTTCACCTTTATCGTTAGTTTTATGCCAAAATACGTTCCTTCTCCCTCTTCTGTCTCTGCTTGTAAGTGCTCCGTGTGTGTGTGTTGACTCCCATGCGTCTTATTAGTACCGGTGTACCGTACAACCCATGTAGGGCCTGTCTACCTTTAGCCTGGAGCAGGTCAAAGGAGTACTCGGTCTCCAGCACATCGTGGCCGGTGGCCGCACCTCCCTTCATCTGGTCGCGCAGCTCCTTCAGCTTGATGTAGAAGTGCACCTTGTCCTGTGCACGTGGGAACTGGGCACAGCGCGGGCTTGAGGACGGCATCAAGTAGCAAACCTGCGTGAGGAAACACGCCGGGGTCATGGACGATGAGTCATGTTCCTGCACATTCCCTGTCCAACGTACCGTTTCAATGTCTGGGATTTTGTGGGGCTGCAGACCAAACTCGAGATTCTTGGCCTTCACGCCGAAGATTTCTTTGCAGAAGATTTCATAAATGCCTGATAAAATACAATTGGAAACGTTTCGTGACAAACAGGCGACATGTGACCATCTTGTCACGTACCTTTTCCGTTAAAAGCGGCGATCCGTGGCTTGTATCTTTGGAGTTTTTCGAGGAGCTGTCGGCCTCCTTCGCGGATCTCCTTACTGGGATGAAAAAGAAGAGACGCGATCTAGTAGGGCTGTGAATCTTTGGCCACCACACCATTCGTTTCGATTCTTGGGAGTAACGATTCGATTTAAAACTATTCTCGACTCAAAATCAGTACTTCTTAATAGAGTTGTGAATCTTTGGACTCCACATGATCCGATCCGATTCTTGGGAGTACCGTTTCGATTCAAAACGATTCTCGACTCAAAATCAACACTTTTTAATAGAGCAGGGAATCTTTGGGCTCCACACGATTTGATCCGATTCTTTGGGGTAACGATTAGATTCAAAACGATTCTTAACTCAAAAGCAATACTTCTTAATAGGGTTGTGAATATTCGGGCGCCACACGATTCGATTCAAAAACGATTCCCGACTCAAAATCAATACTTCTTAGTGGGGTTGTGAATCTTTGGGCTCTACACTATCCGATTCGATTCTTGGGAGTAACGATTCGATTCAAAATGATTATCGGCTCAAAATCAATACTTCTTAATGGAGTTGTGAATTTTTGGGCGTCACACGATCCGATTCGATTCTTGGGAGTAATGATTCGATTCACACGATTCGATTCTTGGGAGTAACTATTTGATTCAAAACGATTATCGGCTCAAAATCAATACTTTTTAATAGAGCAGGGAATCTTTGGGCTCCACACGATTCGATTAGATTTTTGGGAGTAACGATTCGACTCACATGATTCGATTCTTGGGAGTAACGATTCGATTCAAAACGATTCTCGACTCAAAATCAATACTTTTTAATAGAGCAGGGAATCTTTGGGCTGCACACGATTTGATGCGATTCTTTGGGGTAACGATTAGATTCAAAACGATTCTCGACTCACAATCAATACTTCTTAATAAAGTTGTGAATCTTCCGGCTCCACACTATTCTTTTCTATTCGATTCTTGGGAGTAACGATTCGATTCAAAACGATTCTCGACTCAAAATCAATACTTTTTAATAGAGCAGAGAATCTTTGGGCTCCACACTATTTGATCCGATTCTTTGGGGTAACGATTAGATTCAAAACGATTCTCCACTCAAAATCAATACTTCTTAATGGAGTTGTGAATTTTTGGGCGCCACACGATTCGATTCCTTGGGGTAACGATTTGATTCAAAAACGATTCTCGACTCAAAAGCAACACTTTTTAATAGGGTTGTGAATCTTCGGGCGCCACACGATATGATTAAATTTTTGAGGGTAAGGATTCGATTCAAAACTATTCCCGACTCAAAATCAATACTTCGTAATAGGGTTGTGAATCTTTGGGCTCCACACGATCCGATTCGATTCTTGGGAGAAACGATTCGATTCAAAACGATTATCGACTCAAAATCAATACTTTTTAATAGAGCAGGGAATCTTTGGGCTCCACACGATTTGATCCGATTTTTTGGGGTAACGATTCGATTCAAAACTATTCTCGACTTAAAATCAATACTTCTTAATGGAGTTGTGAATTTTTGGGCGTCACACGATCCGATTCGATTCTTGGGAGTAACAATTTGATTCACACGATTCAATTCGATTCTTGGGAGTAACTATTCGATTCAAAACGATTATCGGCTCAAAATCAATACTTTTTAATAGAGCAGGGAATCTTTGGGCTCCACACGATTCGATTAAATTTTTGGGAGTAACGATTCGACTCACTTGATTCGATTCGATTCTTGGGAGTAACGATTCAATTCAAAACGTTTCTCGATTCAAAATCAATACTTTTTAATAGAGCAGGGAATCTTTGGGCTTCACACGATTTGATGCGATTCTTTGGGGTAACGATTAGATTAAAAATGATTCTCGACTCACAATCAATACTTCTTAATAAAGTTGTGAATCTTCCGGCTCCACACTATTGTATTCGATTCGATTCTTGGGAGTAACGATTCGATTCAAAACAATTCTCGACTCAAAATCAAAACTTTTTAATAGAGCAGAGAAACTTTGGGCTCCACACGATTTGATCCGAACGATTCTCCACTTGAAATCAATACTTCTTAATGGAGTTGTGAATTTTTGGGCGCCACACGATTCGATTCGATTCCTTGGGTAACGATTTGATTCAAAAATGGTTCTCGACTCAAAAGCAATACTTTTTAATTGGGTTGTGAATCTTCGGGCGCCACACATTATGATTCAATTCTTGAGGGTAAGGATTTGATTCAAAACTATTCCTGACTCAAAATCAATACTTCTTAATAGAGTTGTAAATCTTTGGGCTCCACACGATTCGATTCGATTCTTGGGAGTAACGATTCGATTCAAAACGATTCTCGACTCAAAATCAATACTTTTTAATAGAGCAGGGAATCTTTGGGCTCCACACGATTTGATCCGATTCCTTGGGGTAACGATTAGATTCAAAACGATTCTCGACTCAAAATCAATACTTCTTATTGGAGTTGTGAATCTTTTGGCGCCACATGATTAAATTCGATTCTTGGGGTAACGATTCGATTCAAAAACAATTGTCGCCTCAAAAGCAATACTTCTTAATAGAGTTGTAAATCTTTGGGCGCCACTCGATTTGATTCTTGGGGGTAATGATGTGATTCAAAACGATACTCGACTCAAAATCAATACTTCTTAATAGGGTTGTGAATCTTTGGGGACCATTCGATTCGACTCTTGGGGACGAGTTGATTCAAAACGATTCTCCATTCAAAAGCAATACTTCTTAAAAGGGTTGTGAATCTTTGGGCGCCACATGATTCGATTTTTGGGTGTAACAATTCGATTAAAAAAGATTCTCGACTCAAAATCAATACTTCTTAATAGAATTGAGAATCTTTTGGCGCCACACGATTTGATTCTTGGGGGTAAAGATTCGATTCAAAACCATTCTCCACTCAACATCAATATTTCTTAATAGAGTTGTGAATCTTTGGGCGCCACACGATTCGATTCGATTCTTGGGGCTAACGATTTGATTCAAAACAATTCTCGACTCATAGTCAATACTTCTTAATAGGGTTGTGAATCTTTGGGCAGCATTCGATTTGCTTCTTTGGACGAGTCGATTTAAAACGATTCTCCACTCAAAATAAATACTTCTTAATAGAGTTGTGAATCTTTGGGCGCCACACGATTCGATTCGATTCTTGGGGCTAACAATTCAATTCAAAATTATTCTCGACTCAAAATCAGTACTTCTTAATAGAGTTGTAAATCTTTGGGCTCCACACGATCCGATTCGATTCTTGGGAGTAACGATTCGATTCAAAATAATTCTCGACTCAAAATCAATACTTCTTAATAGAGCATGGAATCTTTGGGCTCCACACGATTCGATTCGATTCAAAACAAATCCCGACTCAAAATCAATACTTCTTAATAGAGCAGGGAATCTTTGGTCTCCACACGATTTGATTCGACTCTGCTGCGGGGGAAAAAGGGAACTTTTCTAATGCAGGGCTTGAGCAGTAGTTATTACTATCTACTACACTATTTTATATATACTAAATGCTGGTATCATATGTGTATATATTGTATCTGTTAATGTACTTCTGTTGTAGCTGTAAAAAAAATACAAATAAAAAAGGCCGATACCGATGTATGTATAAAAATGCCAAATATCAGTCCCGATAATCGGACCTCTAATGTAAAGGCATCATCTGTGTTTGCCGTTTTCGTTGGCGGCAGGTGTATATCACCTGGAGAGGTCCTTGCTGCCAGGTGTGGTCCTTTCCACCATGTTGGTGAATCCTATCCCGTATTTCTCCGGCAGGCTCTCGTCATGCATGTAGTTGAGCTGCTGCTCAGTGAAGCCAGACAGAAACAGACATTTCCCTGCGGACAAACACACAAAGGTCTCATTCACTCCAGATAGGAAGGATTTTTTAAGTGTCCACAGCTATTTTACAGGGTGTCATGAGTTGTACCATTAATAACAAATAAAGACCCACTTTTATTCTTTGGCTTTTAACACTACGTGAGTTGTGTGGTCCTCTGTGTTCCTCTGTGTTTTTAAATTTTTGATTTCTATTTATCGTTTTAATTGGTTTTACCCTTTAAAATCATTTTTAATCCTATTTATTTTTATATTGTTTTTATATTGGTTTTATATATTTTTTTATTCAGTCATTGGTGGAGCTAAGGACAATATTTGATTATTGTTTTTAATGTTGTTGTGCAGCACTTTGGAAACATTTCTGTTGTTTAAATGTGCTATACAAATAAAGTGGATTGGATTGGATATAATAAATAGGACTGTCAAAAATAACAAGGTAACTCTTGTGATGCATCACAAAAAAATATTGCATTAATCACTTAAATTATTGTGACTGTAAATGCTCCTTTATCTTAACCGCAAATTTCAATTCAAAATAAATCCCGACTGGACTTTAGATAAAACCGTTGCCAAGTTTTGAGCAAATAATGACGCGCATTCAAGTAAAACATAAAAAAAAATTCCTGTATGACATTTTGACAACAAAATTGCATTTGTGTCCAAATTTTGGACACAAATGCAATTTTGTTGTCAGAATGCGCGTCATTATTGCCAACCCTCCCGGTTTTACCGGGAGACTCCCGGAATTCAGTGCCTCTCCCGCTAACCTCCCGGAAGAAATTTTCTCCCGATAAACTCCCGGAATTCAGCCGGAGCTGGAGGGCACGCCCCCTCCAGCTCAATGCGGACCTGAGTGGGGACAGCGGCGACAGTCTGTTTTCACGTCCGCTTTCCCACGATATAAACAGCGTGCCTGCCCAATCACGTTATAACTGTAGAATGATCAAGGGAGAGTTCTTGGTTTCTTATGTGGGTTTATTGTTAGGCAGTTTCATTGACGTCCTCCCAGCGCGGTAACAACACACAACAACAGCAGCAGTCATGTTTTCGTCTACCGTAAAGCAGTTCGTCTGCCGTAAACAGCAATGTTGTGACACTCTTAAACAGGACAATACTGCCATCTACTGGATAGCCTCAATAAAATAAATATATGTGTATATATATATATATATATATATATATATATATATATGTATATATATAGCTAGAATTCACTGAAAGTCAAGTATTTCATACACATATATATATATATATATATATATATATATATATATATATATATATATATATATATATATATATATATATATATATATATATATAGCGGTAGAAAACGGATGGATGGATATATATATATATGAAATACTCGAGTTGGTGAATTCTAGCTGTAAATATACTCCTCCCCTCTTAACCACGCCCCCAAAAACGCCCCCCGCCCCCAACCACACCCCCGCCCCAGTGTATATATTACATGTAAATGTGTGTGTGTGTATGTATGTATATGTATATATATATGTCCATGTATATATATATGTATATGTGTATATATGTATATGTGTATATATGTATATGTGTCTATATGTGTGTATATATATATATATATATATATATATATATATCTATATATATATATATATATATATATGTAATCATACATATATATTCCTTGCGCACTAATTGACTTAAAGAGCGCACTTGCTGCATGTCATGTTATCGATGGTAAAATGCATGTTTAGACAATATGATTTGCCTGAGTGGCTAGGAGACGGTAGAAAATGGACTAGTAAAGACAAATTAAAAAAAATAATAATAATACAAAAAAAACAAAAACAAAAATTATTTTTTTAACTTGGGACTTCCCGCGGGCCGGATTTTGGACGCTGGGGGGCCGTATCCGGCCCGTGGGCCGTAGTTTGGGGACCCCTGTTTTAGATATTGTATATATTATTATATAATATAATATAATATAATATAATATATCAGTATATATTATATACTGTATATATAATATGTAAATATTACATACGTATATGTTATATTTTATATTGCTACTATGGTACATTTTGAGTCTAATTTATATATTTTGTTTTCGCCCTCTTTTTGTGCCTTTGTCTGCATTATCCTTTCCATCTTTTGTGACTGAGCTACTGTGTGGAACAATTTCACTTGTGGATCATTCAAGTATGTCTAAATCTAATTAATCTGGTTTGATTTATAAATGAAATCCACAGCACGACCTCGATTTTTCAAACGCCTGTATTTGCCAGCTTTCCGGTTGACAAACATTTTGATCGGGCCTGATATGCTTCTGTGTATGGATGCTTCATTCAATCATTTGCAACCATTTTGTGCCTTCTCATACTGAAGCAATTGAAGAAGCTCGCTAGCCAACTGACTTTTCTGAGAAAAAATAAAGCCAAAGCAGACTACCTCTCGTTTGGCGACGTCTCTTCCAAGAGCAAACACACACGCCCTCCCCGACCACTCGCTCCCTCTTCCCCCTCTGTCTGCTCCTTTCTCTCCTCTTGTGAGGTCCTCCTTTTCCGATCTTAATGTACTGTAAGTGGATTTTACTTTTAAAAAAAAAATTGTTATTACTGTAGCAATGTGGTTGTTAAAGTTAAGGATTTCTGTGGTTTCTTATCGCTTGTGAAGGCACCAAGGGGACAGTTCAGGTGACTGTATAGCACTTTATATTGTGTTCAAATTGTACAAACCGTCACTAAAATATGGACTTTTGTCGAGGCTGCAACTCATTATTCATATTCACATTGTTTTAAGAACCAACTAAGTTCATAAATGTTATTTTTAATTGAATTATATATGTTAAAAAGTTAACTACTTTATCAATATTTATAATTGAATTATAATTATTTCAAAATAAATTTGTAATATTTTCTTTATAGATTAAAAAAAAAAAGTTTTATTATATAATCTATTTTTTTAAATACACACATTTTTAACATTAATTATAATTGTTTCAAAAATATTTTTCAATTATCACCTTTTAAAAAAATGTTTTTATAATTTCATCATTTTTTATTATATATGTTCAAAAAATACACACACATTTTTAACATTAAATTATAATTATTTCAAAATGTTTTTTTAACAATTACCTTTTAATTTTTTGTATCACCTCTTCATATTTTAAATGTATTTTTTAATTTTATAATCTATTTAAAAAAACTACAAATGACGGCGTGGCGAAGTTGGTAGAGTGGCTGTGCCAGCAATCGGAGTGTTGCTGGTTACTGGGGTTCAATTCCCAACTTCTACCTTCCTAGTCACGTCCGTTGTGTCCTTGGGCAAGACACTTCACCCTTTGCCTCTGATGGCTGCTGGTTAGCGCCTTGCATGGCAGCTCCCGCCATCAGTGTGTGAATGTGTGTGTGAATGGGTAAATGTGGAAATACTGTCAAAGCCCTTTGAGTACCTTGAAGGTAGAAAAGCGCTATACAAGTATAACCCATTTATCATTTATTTACAAATAAATGTTTTTAAATTATATAATCTATTAAAGAACTACAAACACATATTTAACATTTAATTATAATTATTTAAAAATATTTTTTCAATGATTACCTTTTAAAGATTTTTTTAAATAATTAATTCATTTTTTAAAACATTGTTTTATAATATATTACAAAAAATGCACACACATTTTTAATATTTAATTATAATTATTTTTAAAAAATGTATAACTTCTTCATATTTTTTAAAATATTGTTTATAATATATTACAATAAATACACACACATTTTTAACATTTAATTATAATTATTTCAAAATATTTTTTTTAATAATTACATTTTAACATTTGTTTTTATATATTCCCCATTTTTTTATAATACAATTTATTTTAATAAATACAACATAAATATTACAAAGAACCATGAGACAATTTTCGGGGAAAACTAATTTACTTTCATTTTGCGAAAAAAAAAAAAAGTTGAATAATTCAGCGATTAATCCGTGATAAAAGCACCATGAACGAGAAACATAATGAGGATAGTTACAGTAATTCCATTTCTACGTACAGAAATGGTTCCCGGGGTTGGGGTAGTGGTGTCCTTTGTAGGCCGACAACAGTCCCGGGTTGATTCCAATCTGAGGAGAAACGTAAGACGGTTACCATGGAAACAGACCAAAAAATATATAAATAAATATATAAATAAGTACAGCCCCAGACAGGCTGTGTCTCAACTGGCACATTGACGCACTTACACTTAGCACTTTGAGTGCCTAAGTGCGCTCACACTGCGATGCGGGCACTCAAAATGGGGAGTGTGCGGTGACGGACAAAGCGGAAGGGGAGGGGCTAATTATATTATATTATATTATATATATATTATAAAAAGGAGAGAAGAAGAAAAAGCGGGAAATTTCTGCGATTGGATGGAATGGATTGAAAATGAGCGCGCTGAGAACCTGAAGTGCGCATACTAGTACACTTATTGAAGTGTTCCATTTGAGACACAGCCAAGCTCTTCAGACAGAAAGCCGGCGAGACGCACGCGTGGCTCGTGCGCTTCTTCAAAGGGCTCTTTACAACTCACGATCAAAATGTCAAGATTGCCGGTAATAACGTCGGGCAGCGTTTTGGCCATAACCTCAGCCACTGACATGCCGTTGAAGCGGTTGAGAATCCTTTTGGCCTTCTTCGCCTGCTCCCGCTGGTCATCCTCTTCCTCTTTGACCGTCCCTCTGTCGCTCTGGTTCTTGGGTGGACGGCCGCGCTTCTTCTTCACCGGTGTCACCGCTGCCGGGGGCAAAGGGGTATTATGTGCCGTTAGCATGGGTGTACAACCTTAGCCACTGAGAGCCGCACACTGAACAATCAAAGCGTGCAGCAGCCATTTTGATATTTTTCAGTTTTCCAAGGCTTAAATCTCTAGTTAAACATTAGATCTATCAGTCGACATACTTTTTTTCTTTTTTTTTTATGTTTTATGCCCTTTTTGTTAAAGAAAAAACAGTTTTCTCCCCAAATAATTTATAGGCGGAATATTTGATATGAAGTAATTGGAGCCTTTAATAGGTTAATAATTTACATTAATTTTAATTCTAATGACAGGTTGTATTTTGTTTTTTTTCTTAAATCCCACTTAAATGTGTATCTAAAATAAATAAACCATACATTATTTTTTATTTATTTTTTTACATTCAACGTCATTGATTATTATTATCACATTTTAATGATTTTTTATGTTGTTTTTTTTGTTTGTTTAACGCTCTGTTTGTCATACAAAACCATTTTTTTTATGGCAAACACACAAAATATGCAATTTTTTTCTAAAAAAGTATTTCAAAGTGGAATATTTGATGTGAATTGATTGGAGCCTTCAATAGGTCAATAATTTATAACATTGATTTTGATCCATCATTTTTATTTTTTGAGCAATTTTTTTTATTTGTATTAATCCTTCTAAAATGTTTAATGATCCAAAAGTGTTAAAAAGAAGTCATACATTATTTTGTTACTTAAATCAGTTTAAATCAACTTTGAGATCTCGCTGTCGATTATAAGTTTACTTTATTATTTTTTTATGTTTTGTTTGTTTTTCAAAGCCCTTTTAGTCATGCAAAGGTAAACTAAAAATATTTTATGGCAATCATACAACATTTTTCAAAAACATTTTTTCAAAGAGGATTATTTGGTGTGAAGTAATTGGAGCCTTTGATATATCAATAATCATAAAATTGATTTTAAATCATTATTTTCTTTTTAGAAATGTCAGTATTGTTTTTAAATCCTGCTAAAATTCTCAGGGATCAAAAAGTGTTAAAAAGAAGTCATACATTATTTTGTTACTTTTAACACTTTAAATCAATTTAAATCAACTTTGAGATATCGCTGTGTTTGTCTGATCTTGAATGGGATTGTGCTGAAATTTTTTATTTCCCCTCTGCGATTAATAAAGTATTTCTGATTCTGATTCTGATTCGATAAGTTTACTTTTTTTTGTTTGTTTGTTTTTTAATGCCCTTTTAGTCATGCAAAACTAAAATAAAAATATTTATGGCAATCACACAAAACTTTTTCAAAAACATTTTTTCAAAGAGGATTATTTGGTGTGAAGTAATTGGAGCCTTTGATAGATCAATAATCATAAAATTGATTTTAAAATCATTATTTTTTTTAGCAATGGCAGTATTGTTTTTAAATCCTGCTAAAATTCTCAGGGATCCAAAAGTGTTAAAAAGAAGTCATACATTATTTTGTTACTTTTAACACTTAATATCAGTTTAAATGAAATTTGAGATCTTGCTGTCGATTATAGTTTCCTTTTTTTTTTCTTCTTTTTTTTGGTTTTGTTTGTTTTGTAATGCCCTTTTAGTCATGCAAAACTAAAATAAAAATATTTTATAGCAATCACACAAAACTTTTTCAAAAAATTGTTTTCAAAGAGGATTATTTGGTGTGAAGTAATTGGAGCCTTTGATAGATCAATAATCATAAAATGTGTTTTAAATCATAATATTTTTTTTAGCAATGGCAGTATTTTTTTTAAATTCTGCTAAAATTCTCAGGGATCCAAAAGTGTTAAAAATAAGTCATACATTATTAAACTTTTTTTTTAACTTTCAACGCTTAAATCATTAGATAATTTTCTAGATCTAGCTGTCGATTATAAGTTGTTGTTTTTTTAAAAAAATTTTGTTTGTTTGTTTAATGCCCTTTTTGTCATACAAAACTTAGTTTTTTATGGCAAACACACAAAACATGCAAAATTAAAAATATATATATTTCAAAGTGCAATATTTGAATTGGAACCCTTCAATAAATCCATGGTTCATAATAATGATAATTCTTTTTTTTTTTTTGGACCAATGACAGTTAAAAAAACTAAAAAAAAACTTACTGAAATTGTCAAAGAAGTCATACATTGACATTTTTTTTACTTTTAAACCTTAAATCAGTCAAAATCAACTTTGAGATCTAGCCTTTGATTATAATTGTTTATTATTATTATTATTTTTGTTTAATGAATGCCCTTGTCATAAACAACTTGTTTTGTATGGCAAACATTCATAAACACACACATACACACACACAAACAAATTCTAAATAAAATATTTTAAAGTGGAATATTTGAAGTAATTGTAGTCTTCAATAGGTCAATAATTCATAACATTAATTTTGATTCCTTTTTTGAGCAAAGACAATTTTTTTTAATCCCACTAAAATTTAAGGGGTCCAAGTGTTAAAAATAAGTCATAAATGTATTTTTATTTTTTTTTACTTTCAGGGCTTGAATCTCTTTATCAACTTTGAGATCCAGCCGTCAATGATAAGTTTTTATTAAAAAATGTAACCTTTTTTTTGTTTTTTTAATGCCCTTGATGCATTTTGTCAAAAAGGGCATTATACATACACTTAGGTTTTTTTGGGGGGCAAACACAAACTCTGCAAAAAAAATTTAAAAGAATATTTTAAAGTGGAATATTTGATGTTGAAGCCTTCAATATATCAATAATTCATAACTTTGATTTTGATCCATCATTATTATTTTTTGAGCAATGAGTTGAAAAAAAAAAATCCTACTAAATCCAATGTGTTAAAAAGTCATACATTATTTGTTTTACTTTTAACGCTTAAATCAGTCTGGATCAACTTTGAGATCTAGCCATCGATTATAAAGTTGTATTATTCTATTACATTTTTTTGTCTTTAGTGCCCTTTTCGTCATACAAAACGTTGCTTTTTTTATGGCAAACACAAAATATGCAAAATATTTCAAAGTGGAATATTTGATGCAAAGTAATAAGTCAATAGTTCAGAATATTGATTTTGATTCATTATTATTTATTGATAATGACAGTTTAAAAACAAAAACCCCACTAAAAATTCTCAGAGATCCAAGTGTTAAAAATACTAATTTTATATACTTTTACTTTAAACGCTTAAATCAGTCTAGCTCCATTTTGAGATCTAGCTGTTGATTATAAAGTTCAATTATTTTATTACTTTTTTTGTCTGTTTAATGCTCTTTTCGTCATACAAAACTTCGCTTTTTATGGCAAACACACAAAATATGCAAATGTTTTTCTAAAAAAAAATATTTCAAAGTGGAATATTTGATGTGAAGTAATCGGAGCCTTCACTAAGTCAATAGTTCAGAATATTGATTTTGACTCATTATTTTGATCATGACTATATAAAAACAAAAAAACCACTAAAATTCTCAGGGATCCAAGTGTTAAAAATAATAATTTTATATACTTTTACTTTTAACGCTTTAATCAGTCTAGCTCTATTTTGAGATCTGGCTGTTGATTATAAAGTTCTATTATTTTATTACTTTTTTTTGTCTGTTTGATGCCCTTCACTAAGTCAATAGTTCAGAATATTGATTTTGACTCATTATTTTGATCATGACTATATAAAAACAAAAAACCCACTAAAATTCTCAGGGATCCAAGTGTTAAAAATAATAATTTGATATACTTTTACTTTTAACGCTTGAATCAGTCTAGCTCCATTTTGAGATCTAGCTGTTGATTATAAAGTTGTATTATTTTATTATTATTTTTTGTCTGTTTAATGCCCTTTTTGTCATACAAAACTTCGCTTTTTATGGCAAACACACAAAACATGCAAATTTTTTCTAAAAAAAAAAATTTCATAGTGGAATATTTGATGTGAAGTAATCGGAGCCTTCACTAAGTCAATAGTTCAGAATATTGATTTTGACTCATTATTTTGATCATGACTATATAAAAACAAAAAACCCACTAAAATTCTCAGGGATCCAAGTGTTAAAAATAATAATTTTATATACTTTTACTTTTAACGCTTAAATCAGTCTAGCTCTATTTTGAGATCTGGCTGTTGATTATAAAGTTCTATTATTTTATTACTTTTTTTTGTCTGTTTGATGCCCTTTTCGTCATACAAAACTTCGCTTTTTATGGCAAACACACAAAATATGCAAATGTTTTTCTGAAAAAAAATATTTCAAAGATTTGATGTGAAGTAATCGGAGCCTTCACTAAGTCAATAGTTCAGAATATTGATTTTGACTCATTATTTTGATCATGACTATATAAAAACAAAAAACCCACTAAAATTCTCAGGGATCCAAATGTTAAAAATAATAATTTGATATACTTTTACTTTTAACGCTTAAATCAGTCTAGCTCCATTTTGAGATGTAGCTGTTGATTATAAAGTTGTATTATTTTATTATTTTTTTTTGTCTGTTTAATGCCCTTTTTGTCATACAAAACTTTGCTTTTTATGGCAAACACACAAAACATGCAAATTTTTTCTAAAAAAAAAATTTCATAGTGGAATATTTGATGTGAAGTAATCGGAGCCTTCACTAAGTCAATAGTTCAGAATATTGATTTTGACTCATTATTTTGATCATGACTATATAAAAACAAAAAACCCACTAAAATTCTCAGGGATCCAAATGTTAAAAATAATAATTTGATATACTTTTACTTTTAACGCTTAAATCAGTCTAGCTCCATTTTGAGATGTAGCTGTTGATTATAAAGTTGTATTATTTTATTATTATTTTTTGTCTGTTTAATGCCCTTTTTGTCATACAAAACTTTGCTTTTTATGGCAAACACACAAAACATGCAAATTTTTTCTAAAAAAAAAATTTCATAGTGGAATATTTGATGTGAAGTAATCGGAGCCTTCACTAAGTCAATAGTTCAGAATATTGATTTTGACTCATTATTTTGATCATGACTATATAAAAACAAAAAACCCACTAAAATTCTCAGGGATCCAAGTGTTAAAAATAATAATTTTATATACTTTTACTTTTAACGCTTGAATCAGTCTAACTCTATTTTGAGATCTGGCTGTTGATTATAAAGTTCTATTATATTATTACTTTTTTTTTTGTCTGTTTGATGCCCTTTTTGTCATAAAAAAACTTCGCTTTTTACGGCAAACAAACAAAATATGCAAATGTTTTTCTAAAAAAAATATGTTTCATAGTGGAATATTTGATGTGAAGTAATTGGAGCCTTCATTAAGTCAATAGTTCAGAATATTGATTTTGATTCCTTATTTTGATCATGACTATATAGAAACAAAAAAAACACTCAAATTCTCAGGGATCAAAGTGTTAAAAATAGGTCATACATTATTTTATATCTCCTTTATTTTTAACGCTTAAATCAGTCTAGAGCAGTGGTTCTTAACCTTGTTGGAGGTACCGAACCCCATTAGTTTCATACGCGCATTCACTGAACCCTTCTTTAGTGAAAAATATAATGGGTTTTTTTCAAATTCAAGACAAAGTTATATGTTTTTAGTAACACTTTAATATAGGGAACATATCCTAAGTAACAAAGACTTAATTTAAAGTTTTTTGGACACTAGGGGAACATATTCTAAGTGACAAAGACTTAATTTAGAGTTATTTGGTTAGGGTTACGGTTAGAGGGTTAGGGTTATAATGAGGCCATGCCGAATAAGGCATTTATAAGTACTTAATAATGACTAGTTAAAAGCCAATATGTTAATAAGCAACTAATTAATGGTGAATATGTTCCCCATACTAAAGTGTTACCATGTTTTTTTTTACTGGTGCACAAAATGAACCGTGCATGAACATCACCTTGTTCAAAGAACAAAACCAACACAGTGTCTAAAACTAACAACAAATTACACACCTGCAAATCAGTGTGACTTCTGCTGTTGCCGTATCCGTAATACACCGATAGGGAGAAGTTTTTATTTACACGATGAGTCGGGTGTGTTTTGACCTCCGCCGAACTCCTGAGGCCGACTCACCGAACCCCTAGGGTTTGATCGAACCCAGGTTAAGAACCACTGCTCTAGATCCACTTTGAGATCCAGCCGTTGATTACAAAGTTGTATTATTTTAATTACTTTTTTTGTCTGTTTAATGCCCTTTTTGTCATACAAAACTTTGGTTTTATTCGGCAAACACAAAATATGCAATATTTTTTCCCCAAAAACATTTCCTTGGCCTATTTGATGTGAAGTAATTGGAGCCTTTAATAGGTCAATAATTCATAACATTAAAATAAAAATATGATTAATTATTTTTGAAGCAATGACAGTTTTTAAGAAAAAACAGCCTACATAGCAGCTTTATGTTATTATAGTCAACATTGAGATTTTTTCTTGTTACATTTCACCGCTTTTTAATGTGTTTTTTGTTCAAGTATTTTTAGAACGGACCGCTACACCTCTGTTGTATAAACATACTTCCTGTTTGCTCATTTACCTTGAGGCGGAGCAGCAGGCGGAGGTTGTTGATAAACGTTTGTCTCCTGCTGTTGTATCGTGTCCTGATAGTGAGGCTGATGTTGCTGCCATGTGTGTTGAAACGATTCTTGTTGTTGTTGTTGTTGTTGTTGTTGCACCGTGTGTGGCTGCTGAGGATGCTGCGGGTATGCAGGATGCTGCTGCTCGATGGCACTTTGCTGATAGGCCGATTCCGGGTAGTTGTCTGCGGCGGAGAAGTTGTGGTACACCTGCTCCTGGCAGTGCGGCGTCTCCCTGTGGACGGACAGCTCGGCCATGACGGGCTCGTCTCTCGGGCCTTCGCCGTAGTGGTAGGACATCACATGGTGCACCTCGGGGTGCTGCTGGCTCGACTGGTACCTGACGACGAGAGGAGGAGCAGGTGACGGCTCGGAATGCTACTGATTCTCCACATGCGGCGTTTAAAGGGTGTGCGTGAAGATGGGTACAAAACATACGTGCAGTGGTTTGATTTTTATGTCGTCGCATCGCGACGGTGTCCAAACTTCTTCCACAAATGCTGCGAGTTCATTAGAGAAAAGTTGTCCAGGCTACCAGGAAGTTTGGTCGCCCTTGCTCATAAATCTATTATAAATGCACCTGGTCTGCCAGAGAATAAGACGACACAGCAGGAGAGATCCGTGTTGCTCAATCAGTGACTTTGTCTTCATATTTTAGGTCGGCTGTCGGCAACTCGCGGCTTTAGAGCCGCTCTGCCCTAGTGGCTCCCTAGAGCTTTTTTAAAAATGTATTAAAATGGAAAAAAGATGGGGGGAAAATATATTTTATGTTTTAATATGGTTTCTGTAGAAGGGCAAACATGACAGAAACCTTCTTGATTATTAGAAAGCCCACTGTTTAATATGTTTGTATTTATGCTTCACTTCTGCGAGTGTTTGTCGAGCACCGTTTTGTCCTACTAATTTTGGCGGTTCGTGAACACACCTTAGTTGTATGGACTGTGACGCGACGGTTTGTTTACATGTACAACTTTCTCCGACGCTGCCACAGAAAGACGTGTTTTATGCCACTCCTTTGTCTCATTTTGTCCACCAAACTTTTTATTCTGTGCGTGAATGCACAAAGGTGAGCTTTGTTGATGTTATTGACTTGTGTGGAGTGCTAGTCAGGCATATTTGGTCAGTGCATGACTGCAATGCTGCTTAGGCGAGCTGTATGTACGTATTGCATCATTAAGCCTCATTTATTTGAGCTCATTTAATTTCCTTTACTTATGTCCTCTGTGTATTTAATTTATTTTCACGTGAAAATGTGTTAAAGTAATATAATGTATGAATGAATATAAATAGAGATGTCCGATATATCTGCCGATAAATGCTTTAAAATGTAATATCGGAAATTATCAGTATCGGTTTCAACCTCCCGATTTTCCCGGGAGACTCCCGAATTTCAGTGCCCCTCCCGAAATTCTCCCGGGGCAACCATTCTCCTGATTTCCACCCGGACAACATTATTGGGGGCGTGCCTTAAAGGCACTGCGTTGCGTCCTCTACAACCTGTTGTAACGTCCGCTTTTCCTCCATTCAAACAGCGTGCCGGCCCAGTCACATAATATATGCGGATTTTACACACACATAAGTGAATGCAAAGCCTACTTGATCAACAGCCATACAGGTCACACAGAGGGTGACCGTATAAACAACTGTAACACTGTTACAAATATGCGCCACACTGTGAATCCACACCAAACACGAATGACAAACACATTTCGGGAGAACATCCGCACCGTAACACAACATAAACACAACAGAACAAATACCCAGAACCCCTTGCAGCACTAACTCTTCCGGGACGCTACAATATACACTCCCCCCGCTACCACCACATCCCCCCCCTCCCCCCCGAATTCGGAGGTCTCAAGGTTGGCAAGTATGCTCTAGTATACTCTGGACTGAAGCTGTGTGCCTTCGTTGTTTTAGTAGCTGTTGTTTTGGGGCATGTTAAAAAAAATAATACACTTTGTGACTTCAATAATAAATATGGCAGTGCCATGTTGGCACTTTTTTCCATAACTGGAGTTGAAGTTGTTCTCTTATTTTGGAAAAACCTTGTTTTTGATTGATTGAAACTTTTATTAGTACATTGCACAGTACAGTACATATTTCGTACAATTCACCACTAAATTGTAACACCCAAATAAGTTTTTCAACTTGTTTAAGTCGGGGTCCACGTTAATCAATTCATGGTAAAGTTACATTGTTTAATGCATCCAGCGGGGCATCACAACAAAATTAGGCATAATAATGTGTTAATTCCACGACTGTATATATCGGTATCGGTTGATATCGGAATCGGTAATTAAGAGTTGGACAATATCGGAATATCGGCAAAAAAGCCATTATCGGACATCTCTAAATATAAATAGTGTAATATATTTAGGAGGCTTCTAACCTTTTAATGGCTGTTCAGTAGAAGAGACACTGACATCAGCGTGGATCTACGGGAGCTTTATTTTTCAACTTACATGTAAGCAAATGTGCCACAGCGTCAATTCCTTCAACAATCGCTATTTCTTCAGAATCAAAATATATATTCATATATTACATATAGCCTATCATTTGCGCACTATTGACAAGTGATGCACCAAAAATTTGGTCGTCTTCAATAGACTTTGTTCACAGAAACCAGATGTTGTGGTGAAATATCCACTTTCGTTGGCGACTGAGTCTTTTCGGTGGGACGTAGCTCGCCCAAAGCTGACGAAAAAGTCGCACTGCGTTTAGACTGCAGTCAAATTTGAAAAGATCTGATTCCAATCGGATTCGGACTACCTCCTAATGTGGCCTGAATCTGATGCAAAAATATCAGATTTGAAGCACTTTGGAGCTTATAAAAATTCTGCCTGTGTCACTTGAGGGCAAAAATTTTTTTTATCAGATTTGGTGTGCAGTGTGCCATCGGGAAGTAGTCTGAACCTGATTCGAATCCGATCTTTTCAAATGTGACTTCAGTACAAACGGAAATTGAACTTTTTTACGTCAGCTTTGGGCGAGCTAGGTCATTGTCCTGCGCGGGGGAAAACGTGTCCCCCCCAGCGGAACTAGATCCTCCATCACAACATCCGGTTTTGGTGAGATACGAATTTTTTTCGACGGCAGAATTTTCTACTGACCAGCCAAAAAAAGATTAGAATCCTCCCAAATATATATATATATATATATACACACTACCGTTCAAAAGTTTGGGGTCACCCAAACAATTTTGTGGAATAGCCTTCATTTCTAAGAACAAGAATAGACTGTCGAGTTTCAGATGAAAGTTCTCTTTTTCTGGCCATTTTGAGCGTTTAATTGACCCCACAAATGTGATGCTCCAGAAACTCAATCTGCTCAAAGGAAGGTCAGTTTTGTAGTTTCTGTAACAAGCTAAACTGTTTTCAGATGTGTGAACATGATTGCACAAGGGTTTTCTAATCATCAATTAGCCTTCTGAGCCAATGAGCAAACACATTGTACCATTAGAACACTGGAGTGATAGTTGCTGGAAATGGGCCTCTATACACCTATGTAGATATTGCACCAAAAACCAGACATTTGCAGCTAGAATAGTCATTTACCACATTAGCAATGTATAGAGTGTATTTCTTTAAAGTTAAGACTAGTTTAAAGTTATCTTCATTGAAAAGTACAGTGCTTTTCCTTCAAAAATAAGGACATTTCAATGTGACCCCAAACTTTTGTGGGGCAAGGTTAAGGTGGGCGAGGTGGGGGGGCGGGGTTTTGTGGTAGCGGGGGGTGTATATTATAGCGTCCCGGAAGAGTTAGTGCTGCAAGGGGTTCTGGGTATTTGTTCTGTTGTGTTTATGTTGTGTTACGGTGCGGATGTTCTCCCGAAATGTGTTTGTCATTCTTGTTTGGTGTGGGTTCAAGGTGTGGCACATATTTGTAACAGTGTTAAAGTTGTTTATACGTCACCCTCAGTGTGACCTGTATGGCTGTTGATCAAGTATGCCTTGCATTCACCTGTGTGTGTGTAAAAGCCGCATATATTATGTGACTGGGCCGGCACGGTGTTCGTATGGAGGAAAAGTGGACTTGACGACAGGTTGTAGAGGACGCTAAAGGCAGTGCCTTTAAGGCACGCCCCCGGTACTGTTGTCCGGGTGGGAATCGTGAGAAATTCGGGAGAATGGTTGCCCCGGGAGATTTTCGAGAGGGGTACTGAAATTCGGGAGTCTCCCGGGAAAATCGGGAGGGTTGGCAAGTGTGCCCTATGGATTAGGAATGGGATGGCACTTCAAGTTCATATGTGAGTCAAGGCAGGTGGCCAAATACTTTTGGCAATATATTGCATATATATTCATCCATGACATGTTAGCTACTTCTCTTTGTTTATAATTTTCTATTTCCTGCTGGATCTACTCTCTATTTTATGCTGCTGCTGTCACATATACTGTATATACTGTAATATTGTACATGGTCATTAGTATATATTGTATATATGTTATATACATAATATAATATATCTGTACATATATTATTCTGTACACATATTGTGTATATATTCGTATATATGTTAGATTTTTTATTGCTATATTAGTCTATTTATACCTGCATTGTCCTTTCCATCCTTACACTTTCCATCATTGTAACTGAGCTACTGTGTTGAACAATTTCCCTTGTGGATCATTAAAGTTTGTCTAAGTCTAAGTCTAAGTCTAATCCATACATTATATTACTGTAATTTATTTTCACGTAAAAAAACCACTAATTTTTAAGGTGTGGCAACTTTTATTTTATTTTGTGGTAATAGTAGCGACTTCCTTGTTCATTTATGGAATCCTGTCAACTTCCTTTGTTTTCACTTTATCGAACTGGACATGCAAGCGATGTTGAGGCAACATTGGGGCCGGTGTGCATTTATACTGGAGTCTGATTAATACCAAATTTTTATAGTAAACTGAACAGCCAGCTATCAGATTTCTAAAAAATCCAATCTGGGCCACTTTGGCCTGCAGTGTGGCAAAAGTTTGGGCACCCATGGGTTACAAAGATGTGCTGCGGGGCGGGTTTCGGACACCCCTGTTGTGTTTGGTCTGTGCATAAATCCAGGGACAGTACAAGTTTTCTGTTCAAAAATTTAAACTTTGATGAGATGAGAATAAACCTGCAAAAAAAAAGTTGCACTGAAATAATGCACACAACAATGGTGATGTTTTTGCAGCCACAACTCAAACATGCGTTTCAAGCCTGCAGAAAGTGAAAGTGCGAGAAGAAGTGCAAGAAGATAAATAGTAAGATGTTTAACATGCATGAACATAATCCTTGTCGTGAGGAATAAAAAGAGCGAAAATGTAAAATTAAGGAAGATGACATTCCACGACTTCCTGCAGCAACAACTCACCACTGCTGAAAATAATCCGTGGGTACCGTCAGTGGTGTAAACTCTTTGTCCTCCATATTAACTGATGGCTTACTTAGGAAAAACATCAAGATTCATTTGGTCTTCACGGTAATTGTTTTAGCAGTTACCTACATCAGCGGCTCTGCGACGCGGCTAACGCCAGAAAAACATCAGCGGACAATGTGGCTCGCTGGCTGTCAACGTTGAGGACTAACCGACGACTTTAACCCGAGAATACACCTGGAAGGATCAAACGTGCCGAGAGAATTTGACATACCTGTCATACATTTTTACGGCTTCCAATTTTGCGATGGGGGGCAGGGAAACGCGTCCAAAACAAAGACCATTTAAACTTTGCGGGCTCTGTGCGTACCGCCACCTAGTGGTTGGGAGGTGACTTGCCGGGGCCGGGAACGCCAGACAAAACAAAGACCATTGTTTTTAATGTTCTATTTGTATTTGCTTTTATTCTCTTTCCTTGACATTTTTGTTAAAGACAATAATTGCTCAACCTGGTGGATGTTGAAAAGTGTTATGATGAAAGTGTCTTAAATTTTGTGTACATTCTTTTTTTTTTTTTTTTTTTTTTTTAAAATTAAATCAACATAGAAAAAACACAAGATACACTTTCAACTAGTGCATCAACCCAAAAAATCTTCCTCCCCCATTCACACTCATCCACACCCACTCACACAAAAGGGGTTGTTTCTTTCTGCTACCAATATTCTGGTTCCCACAACATGGACAACACGTCTGCAAGGGACATAGTCCCTGAAGCACACATGATTGTATGTGCTGCTGGTCCACTAACATTTTCATTAATTACTATTTTTTATGTAATTATTTTTATATTGTTTTACTTTCTTTTTTATCCAAGAAAATGTTTATTTATTTATCTTTTTTTTTCTTCTTTTTTTTAAAAAGACCTTATCTTTACCAGACCAGGTTGTCAATGAAATTAATAATAATAATAATAATACCTGGGATTTATATAGCGCTTTTCTAAGTACCCAAAGTCGCTTTACATGTAGAACCCATCATTCATTCACACCTGGTGGTGGTAAGCTACTTTCAAAGCCACAGGTGCCCTGGGGTAGACTGACAGAAGCATGGCTGCAATTTGCGCCAACGGCCCCTCTGACCACCACCTATCATTCATCATTCAATTCACCGGTGTGAGTGGCACCGGGGGCAAGGGTGAAGTGTCCCGCCCAAGGACACAACGGCAGCGATTTGTTTTTGGGATGGTAAGAGGCGAACCTGCAACCCTCAGGTTTCTGGCACGGTTGCTCTACCCACTACGCCATGCCAAATTAGATTTGTTTGAAGGGTTTTTAAAACCAGGTCCAGTCCAGATAATGTCCAAGTCGGGCTCAGCAACACACACCTTCATTCATGTACACTGAAAAAAAAAGACAATAATTGCTCAACCTGGTGGATGTTGAAAATTGTTATGATGAAAGTGCCTTAGATTTTGTGTACATTCTGTATATATGTTTGTTTGTCCAATTGTTCAATAAAAAAAACAAAGACCATTTTAAACTTTGCGGGCTTTGTGCGTACCACCACCTGATGGTTGGGAGTTACAAAACAAAGACCATTCAAAATTATAATTGATGGTAACATAGAAATGCTCGTCAATATTATTATGCTTCAAGCTACATTTTTCATACATCATTGTCGATATCTGAAAGTAAAACCTACATTTTCCCATTGGCTTAATGCTTTTAAATGATCAATTAAATCTTGGAAAATGGTTAAAAATACAAAAGCCCTTAAATTTATATCTTTATTGGAGAAATATAAAATGATTTATATTAGCCTTTTTTTCTTTGTATTTTGCATCTTATCCTATTTTTTATTATTTATTTAAGTTTTTTTATTTTTTTAATATTTTATTTGTATTTGCTTTTATTCTCTTTCCTTGACATTTTTTGTTAAAGACAATAATTGCTCAACCTGGTGGATGTTGAAAATTGTTATGATGAAAGTGCCTTAGATTTTGTGTACATTCTGAATATATGTTTGTTTGTACAATTGTTCAATAAAAATTTAAAAAAAAATAAAAACCCAAAAAACAAAGACCATTTTAAACTTTGCGGCCTCTGTGCGTACCGCCACTTGATGGTTGGGAAATACAAAACAAAGACCATTCAAAATTATAAATGATAGTAACATAGAAATGCTTGTTAATATTATTATGCTTCAAGCTACATTTTTTATACATCATTGTCAATTTCTGAAAGTAAAACCTACATTTTCCCATTGGCTTAATACTTTCAAATTATCAATTAAATCTTGGAAAATGGTTAAAAATACAAAAGCCCTTAAATTTATATCTTTATTGGAGAAATATAAAATGATTTATATTAGCCTTTTTTTCTTTGTATTTTGCATCTTATCCTATTTTTTATTATTTATTTAAGTTTTTTTATTTTTTTAAATATTTTATTTGTATTTGCTTTTATTCTCTTTCCTTGACATTTTTTGTTAAAGACAATAATTGCTCAACCTGGTGGATGTTGAAAATTGTTATGATGAAAGTGCCTTAGATTTTGTGTACATTCTGAATATATGTTTGTTTGTACAATTGTTCAATAAAAAAAAATTTAAAAAATAAAAACCCAAAAAACAAAGACCATTTTAAACTTTGCGGCCTCTGTGCGTACCGCCACTTGATGGTTGGGAGATACAAAACAAAGACCATTCAAAATTATAAATGATAGTAACATAGAAATGCTCGTTAATATTATTATGCTTCAAGCTAAATTTTTTATACATCATTGTCAATTTCTGAAAGTAAAACCTACATTTTCCCATTGGCTTAATGCTTTCAAATTATCAATTATATCTTGGAAAATGGTTAAAAATACAAAAGCCCTTAAATGTATATCTTTATTGGAGAAATATAAAATTATTTATATTAGCCTTTTTTTCTTTGTATATTGCATCTTATACTGTTTTTTATTATTTATTCAAGTTTTTTATTTTTTTAATATTATATTTGTATTTGCTTTTATTCTCTTTCCTTGACATTTTTTGTTACAGACAATAATTGCTCAACCTGGTGGATGTTGAAAATTGTTATGATGAAAGTGCCTTAGATTTTGTGTACATTCTGAATATATGTTTGTTTGTACAATTGTTCAATAAAAAAAATTAAAAAACAAAACAAAACAAAAAACAAAGACCAAGGCCCATGAATTGATTAACGTGGACCCCGACTTACACAAGTTGAAAAACTTATTCGGGTGTTACCATTTAGTGGTCAATTGTACGGAATATGTACTGTACTGTACAATCTACTAATAAAAGTTTCAATCAATTAATCATTTAAACTTTGCAGCCTCTGTTGCTACCGCCACCTGGTGGTTGGGAGGTGACCTGCCGGGGCCGGGGAACGCAATACAAAAACAAAAGGCAAATATTAATAAATTAACACATTTATAAACAATAACGCATCCTAAACCTTAATATGTTTTGGTGAAGTTGAACAAAAAGTTGTATTTTGTCTAGAATTTTTTGTATAAGCCTCACCGCTAGCTGGCGACAAGCTTAAAAAGCCTTTTTTCCTCCCAGTCGAAGAACACTGCGACCAAAGATCGTTTACACATGTAAGGTGTATCACTCGGTAGGAAAGCCTTTAAAAACATTTAAGTAATATCTTTACCATTTGTATATGTTTATTTATATACGTAGCACACTTTATTAATCTTATAATAATCACAGGTAATTACTTGTTTAACAACCATGTGGACGTTTAATAAAAAAGCCAAAGAGTAGGTGCTCTGTATTGTAAAACTCTACATATGCGATCTGTGATTTGCTCTTGTGTCCTGATGTTTGGTAATGATTCCGGAATAGTGTTTTTTAAACTTTTTTTCCCACATACTCTACTGAAATAAACGAGGTTTGTATTCATTCGGTGGAATAATTGTGTGTTATTGTGGTCTGGCTCCTTTGTTAATGTTCTGTGCGCTAGCCGCGAGGTGACATCAGGGGTTAAAGCAGCTAGCTTGGCAGCTAGCATGTTGTTGTTGTTGTTGTTCAAGTATCAATGTGGAGTGGTGCCGTTTTGTAAACAAACCAAGTTCTTATGTAATGATTGCATTTGTCCTTTAAGGGTGTTCCAGCCCGAACCACATCACCTCCGAGCTGAGAACATGCCTGCTGGGGTGTCATGGACTCGCTACCTGAGGATGTATGGAGCAAGCATGCTGGCACTGTTTGCAGGGGCGCAGGTGGTCCACCAGTACTACTTACCCGACCTGGTGAGAAGGCATTATTTATTATACCATAAATAAATACTTGAATAATACTAACATTTAGACGTGGGGTAAGTCATCGAATTTTTAATATCATGATCGATATTAAAATGTGACTCACTCGACTTAGACTTAATAATAGATTTTATTTGTAAAAAGCACTTTACATTGAGTAAACAACCTCAAAGTGCTACAGTGTATTTAAAAAAATAAAAATAAAAAGATAATAAATACAAATAAAAACTAGAACAGCCAAATAGCTAGAACTAGTATGCATATATCTAAAAAAAAAAGGCTTTTTTAAAAAGAAGGGTTTTTAAGTCTTTTTTTAAAAGCATCCACAGGCTGTGGTGCCCTCAGGTGGTCAGGGAGAGCGTTACACAGACTGGGAGCGGCGTAGCAGAAAGCCCGGTCTCCCATTGTTCGCAGCTTTGTCCTCGGAGGTTGGAGGAGGTTAGCCTGTCCGGAGCGGCGGTGTCGAGTGGAGGATTTGGGGGTGAGTAGTTCTTTGAGGTTAGAGGGGGGCATTTCCATGGAGGCACTGGTGGGTTAGTAGGGAGACTTTGTATTCAATCCTGAGTCGAACAGGAAGCCAGTGAAGGGATTTGAGAATTTGTGTGATATGGTCATATTTCCGCAAACTTTATTGATCCACGAGGGAAATTGTTCCACATAGTAGCTGAGTTTCAAAGAATGGAAAGGGTAAGGATGGAAAGGATAATGCAGGTATTAAGTAGACAAAAAAATTACTATTGTAGCAATATAAAATATAACATGTCATATTTACATATTATATATTAAAGTTAAAGTACCAATGATTGTCACACACACACTAGGTGTGGTGAAATTGGTCCTCTGCATTTGACCCATCCCCTTGTTCACCCCCTGGGAGGTGAGGGGAGCAGTGGGCAGCAACGGTGCCGTGCCCGGGAATCATTTCTGGTGATTTAACCCCCAATTCCAACCCTTGATGCTGAGTGCCAAGCAGGGAGGTAATGGGTCCCATTTTTTTTTAGTCTTTGGTATGACTCGGCCGGGGTTCAAACTCACAACCTACCGATCTCAGGGCGGACACTCTAACCACTAGGCCACCGAGTAGGTTGGAGGAGGTTAGTCTGTCCGGAGCGGAGGTGTCGAGTGGAGGATTTGGGGGTGAGTAGTTCTTTGAGGTAGAGGGGGGGCATTTCCATGGAGGCACTGGTGGGTTAGTAGGGGGACTTTGTATTCAGTCCTGAGTGGAACAGGAAGCCTGTGAAGGGATTTGAGAATTTGTGTGATATGGTCATATTTTCGCAAACTTTATTGATCCACGAGGGAAATTGTTCCACACAGTAGCTGAGTTTCAAAGGATGGAAAAGGGTAAGGATGGAAAGGATAATGCAGGTATTAAGTAGACTAAAAATGTACCATTGTAGCAATATAAAATATAACACATATGTAATATTTACATATTGTATATACAGTATATAATGTACACTGATGTATTATATTATTGCATTATATTTTATATAATATATACAATACATAATAAATCCAAATTACCATGTACAATATTACAGTTTTTGGGCTGCACAGTGGTGCAGGGGTTAGTATGTGTGCCTCACAATACGAAGGTCCTGGGTTCGATCCTGTGCTGGGGATCTTTCGGTGTGGAGTTTGCATGTTCTCCCCATGACTTTGTGGGTTCCCTCCGGGTACTCCGGCTTCCTCCCACCTCCAAAGACATGCACCTGGGGATAGGTTGAATGGGCAACACTAAATTGGCCCTAGTGTGTGAATGTTGTCTGTCTGTCTGTGTTGGCCCTGCCATGAGGTGGCGACTTGTCGAAGGTGTACCCCGCCTTCCGCCTGAATGCAGCTGAAATAGGCTCCAGCACCCCCCCCCCCCCCGTGAACCCGAAAGGGACAAGCGGTAGAGAATGGATGGATGGATGGAATATTACAGTTTATGTAACAGCTGCAGCAAAAAAAAAAGGGCCAGCATGAAATAGAAAGATCCAGCAGAAAGTATACATTATAAACAAAGAGAGGTAGCTAACATAGAAGCGTTCAGGTAATAGACAAATATCATCTATTGCTGTACGGCGAGTGATTATACAGCTGGATGGAGTGCGGAATGAAGGAGTTCTTGAATCGAACACTGTGGGAACAAAGCTGAAGGAGCCTGTTAGAGTATGAGGGACAGCGGAGCTCATACTCCAATTGTCTGGTGCAGTGGGTGGGCAGGATTGTCCATGATGGCGACCAGTTTGTCAATCCGGTTTAAGTCCCTTTTGTTGGTGCTGCTGCCCCAACAAAACACTGCAAAGTACAGGGCACCGGCCACAACAGACTGAAAAAAGATCTCCAACAGCTTGCTGCACACATTAAAGGACCTAAGCTTCCTCAGGAAAAAAAAGTCTGCTCATGCCCTTCTTGTATACAGCTTTGCTGTTGTCCTTCCAGTCCAGTCTGCTGTTCAAGTGGACTCCCAGGTACTTGTACTGCCACCTCCCGGCCCTGGATTTTGATGGGCTCCACATGGAGCCCAAGTTGTGTGTTTTGGTCCAGCTGGCCGGAGACGTTTTTCCTGGTTTATTTCAGTAAGCACTCCATCCATGTCGAAATAGCTTGGCTCCAAGTTCCACCTTTTATAGAGTCTTCACTTTGACCTCACTCTCTCGGCTTCCGTCTGCTCCAACGTCTCACCCTTTCTTCGGGCCTGCTTCTAGAAGCAGCTGTTCATCTTCCGTATATTCAGCTTCAAAAAGATAAGGTTGTGAATCCTCATTTGTCCAAAAATAGTCGTCTTCGTTGTTTATTACCAAGTCTGCCATGATTACAACACATACACCTTTGTTTCTGGAAGTAGGAACACACATTTGTTGCCAGAAGTCAGACGTGCGCTGCTATGTAAACGGAAATAAATGCGCAGAGGAATTATTTTCGGCAATGATTGAAATATTCAAAATACGGTAAATATTGTATTTATTTCATATTGTTATGAACGTGTCTGTTACTACATTATATATACTTGACCCAATTCCTGGGAAACTTATCAAGGAGCTTTTTGTTTTATTAGGTCCATCAGTGTTAAATATTATAAACGTATCACTTTCCTCTGGCACTGTTCCCCTAGCATTCAAAAAAGCGGTTATTCATCCTCTACTCAAAAGACCTAACCTCGATCCTGACCTCATGGTAAACTACCGGCCGATGTCCCACCTTCCGTTCATCTCGAAAATCCTCGAAAAAATTGTCGCACAGCAGCTAAATGAACACTTAGCGTCTAACAAACTCTGTGAACCTTTTAAGTTAAAGTTAAAGTACCAATGATTGTCACACACACACTAGGTGTGGTGAAATTTGTCCTCTGCAATCCGGTTTCAGGGCAAATCACTCTACGGAGACAGCCCTCGCAAAAATGACTAATGATCTATTGCTAACGATGGATTCTGATGCGTCATCTATGTTGCTGCTTCTTGATCTTAGCGCCGCTTTCGATACTGTTGATCATAATATTTTATTAGAGCGTATCAAAACGCGTATTGGGATGTCAGACTTAGCCTTGTCTTGGTTTAACTCTTATCTTACTGACAGGATGCAGTGTGTCTCCCATAACAATGTGACCTCGGACTATGTCAAGGTAACGTGCGGAGTTCCCCAGGGTTCGGTTCTTGGCCCTGCACTCTTTAGTATTTACATGCTGCCGCTAGGTGACATCATACGCAAATACGGTGTTAGCTTTCACTGTTATGCTGATGACACTCAACTCTACATGCCCCTAAAGCTGACCAACACGCCGGATTGTAGTCAGCTGGAGGCGTGTCTTAATGAAATTAAACAATGGATGTCCGCTAACTTTTTGCAACTCAACGCTAAGAAAACGGAAATGCTGATTATCGGTCCTGCTCAACACCGACATCTATTTAATAATACCACCTTAACATTTGACAACCAAACAATTAAACAAGGCGACTCGGTAAAGAATCTAGGTATTATCTTCGACCCAACTCTCTCGTTTGAGTCACACATTAAGAGTGTTACTTAAACGGCCTTCTTTCATCTCCGTAATATCGCTAAAATTCGTTCCATTTTGTCCACAAACGATGCTGAGATCATTATCCATGCGTTCGTTACATCTCGTCTCGATTACTGTAACGTTTTATTTTCGGGCCTCCCTATGTCTAGCATTAAAAGATTACAGATGGTACAAAATGCGGCTGCTAGACTTTTGACAAAAACAAGAAAGTTTGATCATATTACGCCTATACTGGCTCACATTCACTGGCTTCCTGTGCACCTAAGATGCGACTTTAAGGTTTTACTACTTGCGTATAAAATACTACACGGTCAAGCTCCTGCCTATCTTGCCGATTGTATTGTACCATATGTCCCGGCAAGAAATCTGCGTTCAAAGAACTCCGGCTTATTAGTGATTTCCAGAGCCCAAAAAAAGTCTGCGGGCTATAGAGCGTTTTCTATTCGGGCTCCAATACTATGGAATGCCCTCCCGGTAAAAGTTAGAGATGCTACCTCAGTAGAAGCATTTAAGTCTCATCTTAAAACTCATTTGTATACTCTAGCCTTTAAATAGACTCCCTTTTTAGACCAGTTGATCTGCCGTTTCTTTTCTTTTCTTTTCTACTCTGCTCCCAACCCGGGGTCTACCGCTAGCCTGTTCATCGGATGGGGACATCTCTACGCTGCTGACCCGTCTCCGCTCGGGATGGTTCCTGCTGGCCCCACCATGGACTGGACTTTCGCTGATGTGTTGGACTTTCACAATATTATGTCAGACCCACTCGACATCCATTGCTTTCGGTCTCCCCTAGAGGGGGGGGGGGTTACCCACATATGTGGTCCTCTCCAAGGTTTCTCATAGTCATTCACATTGACGTCCCACTGGGGTGAGTTTTCCTTGCCCGTTTGTGGGCTCTGTACCGAGGATGTCGTTGTGGCTTGTACAGCCCTTTGAGACACTTGTGATTTAGGGCTATATAAATAAACATTGATTGATTGATTGATATATACTTGCAGTGTATATATCAATTGTTTAATGGAGGGTTTTGAAGTTGTTTAGAGGGATTTGAAGGCTTCAACAGTGACTTCCGTTCACCGCATTTTCCACGCGTCTTCTATCATCTTAAAGGCCTACTGAAACCCACTACTACCGACCATGCAGTCTGATCGTTTATATATCAATGATGAAATCTTAACATTGCAACACATGCCAATACGGCCGGGTTAACTTATAAAGTGCAATTTTAAATTTCCCGGGGAACTTCCGGTTGAAAACATCTATGTATGATGACGTTTGTGCGTGACGTCAATGGTTGAAACGGAAGTATTCGGACACATTGTATCACAATACAAACAGCTCTGTTTTCATCGCAAAATTCCACAGTATTCTGGACATCTGTGTTGGTGAATCTTTTGCAATTTGTTTAATAAACAATGGAGACTGCAAAGAAGAAAGCTGTAGGTGGGATCGGTTTATTAGCGGCTGGCTGCAGCAACACAACCAGGAGGACTTTGAGTCAGATAGCAGACGCGCTATCCGACGCTAGCCGCCGACCGCATCGATGATCGGGTGAAGTCCTTCATCGGGCCGTCGATCGCTGGAACGCAGGTGAGCACGGGTGTTGATGAGCAGATGAGGGCTGGCGTAGGTGGAGCGCTAATGTTTTTATCATAGCTCTGACGAGGTCCTGTAGCTAAGTTAGCTTCAATGGCGTCGTTAGCAACAGCATTGCTAGGCTTCAACAGGCGGCACAGTAGTTACCGTGTAGTTACAGGTCCAGTGTTTGGTTCGGTGTCTCCTGATAGTAGTATTGTTGATCTTCTGTCTATCCTTCCAGTCAGGGGCTTATTTCTTTTATTTTATTATTTCTGCATTTAAGCGCAATGCTATCACGTTAGCTCCGTAGCTAAAGTGCTTCACCGATGTATTGTCGTGGAGATAAAAGTCTCTGTGAATGTCCATTTCGCGTTCTTGACTCTCATTTTCAAGAGGATATAGTATCCGAGGTGGTTTAAAATACAAATCCGTGATCCACAATAGAAAAAGGAGAAAGTGTGCAATCCAATGAGCCCTTTTACCTAAGTTACGGTCAGAGCGAAAAAAGATACGTCCTGCACTGCACTCTAGTCCGTCACTCTTACGTTCCTCATCCACAAATCTTTCATCCTCGTTCAAATTAACGGGGTAATCATCGCTTTCTCGGTCCGAATCGCTCTCGCTGCTGGTGTAAACAATGGGGAAATGTGAGGAGCCCTTCAATTTGTGACGTCACGCTACTGCCGGTACAGGCAAGGCTTTTTTTATCAGCGACCAAAAGTTGCGAACTTTATCGTCTATGTTCTCTACTAAATCCTTTCAGCAAAAATATGGCAATATCGCGAAATGATCAAGTATGACACATAATATGGATCTGCTATCCCCGTTTAAATAAAAAAAATTCATTTCAGTAGGCCTTTAAAAATCCTTTTTAAAAAAAAAAAAGGGAAAAAAAGACGTGTGTTCTTGCCTCTTATGATTGTGAACGATAGGCAAAATTCCAAAAAAAAGTGCAGTTCTCTTTTAAGACCATCCATCCATCCATTTTCTACCGCTTGTCCGTCTCTGAGCCGCATGGGGTGCTGGAGCCTATCCCAGCTGCAGGGCACGATATTATTGTAGTATTTTAAAAAAAAAAAACTTTTTTAATTCCATAGTGTGTAAAAGTAAGTGGCTGTAATGTTAAGCATAAACACATCTACTGTAATTGAAGGCAAGCATAATGCTTAAATGTTTTAATCATTTTTATTACAACCAATAAGTATTTTTAGGTGCAAATAATATTGCAATGATTTGATACGGTCACATACCAGGATATTTACTATACTGTGACATCCATCATTGCTAGTCCGCACAATATTGCAAATTATTACTGCCAAGTATTTGTTTTTAACCTTTACTGTTTTGATTAATATCTTATTAATAATAACCGCATGTTTTTTTTAACCACTTCCATCAGAGTATACCGGAGACGCCGCCAAAGCCTGGCGAGCTTCGGACGGAATTGCTCGGCTTCAAAGTCCGTGAAAAAATGACGGTGGCCATTGAACAGCAACTGGAGGGCAAACAGAAGCTGGACTGATGTGGGGACGTATTTGATAGGACGGACGCTGAATCATCACAACTTTGTCGTTGGCTGCAAGACATCCCGGTGCCTCAAAATGACTGTTTGGGCTGTGTCTGCAAAGGGAATACTTTTGTTCAGTACACTTCAATGAGTGTTCAAGATGGCGATGATTGATGGCTGCACACTCGCCATTTGGGGCACTGTCCGTGTGAATGCAGCCGTGCACTACAAAAATGCAAAGTGTAAGTACGGGAGTGCACAGATTCAGACACAGCCTCTGTGTTTATTTTTACCTGCACTCTCACACCTTTAATTTCTTGGTAATGCGGGAGAAACGTTGCTTATAGGCCATCGCAGTAAAGCCACTAAATTAATATATATGTTCAAAGATGTCCTAAATAAATGAAATCACTATTCTATCTTTTTCAGCCTTTTTACTGAATCAAAAATATCAAAATGTCTCTCGGCAACCTTTAATTTAGAAAATAAAAATTAATTTGTTAGGATAACCACTTTTAGAATGCATAAAATGCTGAAAATTTAAATTTCCCCTCGGGGATTAATAAAGTATTTCTGATTTCTGATTCTGATAATCAGTATTTAGTGGAAGGATGGGCTTAGTCATCAGTTTATTTTAAGAATTAGTTGTGTGGAAGTTAAGTTATGCTGTGCAGCTGGACTGCACTCGTTTGCTACAACCAGCAGGGGCGCTGTTCATTTAGTCTTAACCTGAGTCGTGTATAACGAGAGTATGGCCAACCCGGTTCCAGGCGCTCTCCTCAATGATTGGTCGAACGGCACTCACGTGATTACAGGGCGCCATGACTGCTGCCAACTTTAAAAAAAAAAAAAACATAACAAACTAACTTAGAATTGACAGTTAGATCTGAAGTTGATATAAACTCTAGAGATTTAAGTGTTAAATAAATAATGATGTAGTCACTCACGTGACTACAGGGCGCCATGACTGCTACCAACTTTGGCTGATCCCATGTGTTTGCGGCGCTTCCTCGTTAGTTTTTCGACGTGTAAAAACGCCATCTTGTGCAGCATCGCGGAAAAATTTGACGTCGCTTTTCCCACAACCCCGGAAAGAAGTATGGGAAGTGAAGGTTCGCCGTCAACACTGGACAGCCACCGACTACAGCGTCTCATGCGAGGCGAAAGCACGACACGTCGTCAGCGTTTTGTTCATGAGCTAATCCAAATAATAACAGAAGAAAAGAACAAATTGAAGGGATGGTTTTGACAAAAACTAACTAAAACTAAGACAATGCTATTCGGTAACAGCAGAAAAGAAAGTCGAATACAAATAGACGGATATTGAAAGAGTAAAAGCAAGCCTAATTTGGGCGTAATGATATTGATAGTGGATCAATAAAGTTGAAGTCTAAAAGCAAAGGCACAGTGATTACAAGTACATTAAACAGCACAGTTGACATACTTCACACAAAGGTCCAAACAATTTCTGATTGTTGGTCCAAAGCTAATGAAGATTTTGGAAAAATGAGGGTGATAAATAATTTTTCCAGTTTGGTGTATTATTTAACGTTTTTGGTGACGTTTTAGAGTGCCTGCTGGTTACTAAACACTACATGAGTGCAGTCAAATGCGGCTGCAAAATTATAATTCAAAATAAAAGCATGTTTTATTGTAAATTTAGAATTATATAGACGTGATATTTTGGTTTATTTTGTCAGGAAAACGACAGCAATTGCATGCATCCGGCCACAGCCGCGCACGTCCTTGGTAGCAAAAATGGCGCCTGTTGTTTAGTTGGCCATACTATACAAATACACGAATGGTCTCGGTAATTAAATCCATGGTAATTTAAATTTAAAAAAAGATTGATTTCCCCGAATTAATTGGTTAAGGAAATGTAGTAGAACACCACTCCGCAAAATGCAAAATTAGACTTAGACTAACTTTTAATTTTTATTTATTATTAAAATAAGGACATTCCACTCAAAGGGTGCCATTTTATTTATTTAGACACTTCACCCTTGCTCCTGACGGCTGCTGGTTAGCGCCTTGCATGGCAGCTCCCGCCATCAGTGTGTGAATGTGTGTGTGAATGGGTGAATGTGGAAATACTGTCAAAGCGCTTTGAGTACCTTGAAGGTAGAAAAGCGCTATACAAGTATAACCCATTTATCATTTATTTGTTTTATTATTAAAATAAGGCCATTCCACTCAGGTGCCCTCAAGGGTGCCATTTAAAAAAATAAAAAGAATAAAATGTTTTTGTATTATTAAAATAAGGACATTCCACTCAAAGGGTGCCATTTTCTTGCCTTCAAAACCAACTTTAATTTCTTTTTTCATATTACACGATGCTCAATTTGTATACTGGCCTATCTTAGGCAACATTTTTTTATGTACAATGTTCCAATAGTGAAGATGTCTCATTTGAGTAACATGGCTGAAAGTCACAGGAGTGAGTTTTCCAGAATGATCCAATACAGAAAACATATCCAGATGAGACATAACGACATGTTGACACTGAACATCGATTTAAGATTTTATAATATAAGAATGGGGTCATGTGTTAGGGCAACAGGACTGAGTGTGATTTTTAACTTTTTCTTGTTGTTGTTGAGAAAACAATGAGTCACAAAAATATAGAAAAAATTACATTTTAGAAAGATTTAAGTGCTTATATTTGGTAAAGTACAATTTTAGCAAACGTGCAAAAAATTATATTTTACAGTGTTCAAGGTAGTTTGAATTTGTTAAATTGTATTTATTTAATAAGCAGTCCGATCATATTTGATCCACTTTTTAAAGCACGGGGTTTTATATTTTTTTCAATAGGCCGACTGACAGAAATTTGCAATATACTCTTTTATTCAAGTATTAATCGAACTAAATAATTGTTATTAATAATTATTCTTAACAAACAGCAAGGCAAAGAAGCAACAAGAGTGTTGTCGTCGCCTAGCAACCAACATACGCAAACAAAAGAAGACAAGATGGCGACGGAGCGAGAGAAAGAAGCCGCTGCTTATTTGGAGAAACACAAAGTCTTCGACCTCATGAAAAACTTGACAAGCATGCTCTTCTTTTACAGACCCGGTGAGACTTTTTTTTTTTTTTTATCTACGAAGCAATTGTTTTTATGGCTATAGTTCAGCAATGTGTTAACGGTTTGAATAGTTTTGTAATGGCGACATCTGCAGGGGGAAAGGAGTACTGCAGCTGTGAGTCCAGCAGAGGGCACGGTCTCTCAAGTCAGCGCCTGAAAATATTTTGATAAGGCATGGGCTGTGTTCACTTTTACATTTTAATAAGCATATACTACTCTACTAAAATGGCTGCCTGACACCACACTGCGCCTCCTGTGGGGGCCACACCCATGCAAAGCAGCCCCCGATCACACGCTATGCGTATAGGGGCCCCGTTTTGTGTGAAGAAGCTCATGGAAAATCTCAATCAATGAAAGACTGGGCACCTAATTTGAAATGTTTTTAGCCCAATTTTTTTGAATATTCCTAGCCCTTTCCTGCTCCATCACCCGTAAAGAATACAATGTCAAATTTCCCTGGACATTTCTATAGACTCCCTTGCAGTGGCGTGCGGTGAGGTTCATGTCTGGTGAGGCACTGACTTCATCACAGTCAGATTTACAAAACATATGAACCCTAAAGAGTATCTTATTCACCATGTGATTGGCAGCAGTTAACGGGTTGTGTTTAAAAGCTCATACCAGCATTCTTCCCTGCTTGGCACTCAGCATCAAGGGTTGGAATTGGGGGTTAAATCACCAAAAATTATTCCCAGGCACGCTGCTGCCCACTGCTCCCCTCACCTCCCAGGGGGTGAACAAGGGGATGGGTCAAATGCAGAGGACACATTTCACCACACCTAGTGTGTGTGTGACAATCATTGCTACTTTACTTTAACTTTACACTTACAAACTGTAGCATGCACACAAAAAAGCACATTTAATTAAAAAAAAAACGTTATTATGGTCTTACCTTTACTTATAAGTGCGGGAGCAGTGGTGTTTGTGTTGGAAGAGTTGTGAATGAATGAAATATGAAATCCGCGCTGCTGTCTGCAGGTGTACCTAATGTTGTGTCCCTGTTCACGGCTCCTCCGGCGCGCCACGCGAGCATTGTTGTTTTTGCACTTTTTGGCTTCTTGTTAAGTGACTTTTTTTGGGTGGATTCTGTCTTGCACGTGGAGGGTTTGGGTGTGGGCTTTGGTTAGTGTGGCGCTCCCGTCGGGCGGTGCATTCTGCGGCGGAGATGCTTGGCACCAGGAGGCGGGGTTATGAGACGAGCCTCCAGTTTTATGATCGCTCAGCACAAGAAATACGTTACACACATACAGTTGTTGACAAAATACACTGTACATTATATCCATCCATCCATCCATCTTCAACCGCTTATCCGGAATCGGGTCGCGGGGACAGCAGCTCCAGCAAAGACCCCCAGACTTCCCTCTCCAGAGCAACATTTGCGACTTCCTCCTGGGGAATCCCGAAGCGTTCCCAGGCCAGAGAGGAGATGTAATCCCCCCATCTGGTCCTTGGCCTGCCGGGGGGCCTCCTCCCAGTGGGACGTGCAACAAGGACCTCCCTAGGGAGACGCTCGTGAGGCATCCGCACGAGATGCCCGAACCACCTAAGCTGGCTCCTTTCCAAGCGAAGGAGCAGCGGCTCTACTCCGAGTCTCTCTCGGGTGACTGCACTTCTCACCCTATCTCTAAGGGAGATGCCACCCACCCTTCTGAGGAAACTCATTTCGGCCGCTTGTATCCGCGATCTTATTCTTTCGGTCATTACCCACACTTCATGACCATAGGTGAGAGTAGGAATGTAGATAGCTCGGTAGACCGAGAGCTTTGCCTTCTGACTCAGCTCCCGTTTCGTCACAACAGTGCGGCAGAGAGACTGCAATACTGCCCCAGCTGCTCCGATTCTCCGGCTGATTTCCTTCTCCATCTTTCCCTCACTCGTGAACAATACCCCGAGATACTTAAACTCCTCCACCTGGGACAGAGTCCTGTCCCCTACCCGGACTGTACAAACCATCGGTTTCCTGCTGAGAACCATGGCCTCAGATTTGGAGATGCTGATCCTCATTCCAGCCGCTGAACACTCGGCTGCGAACCGATCCAGTGAGAGCTGAAGGTCACGAACCGAAGGTGCCATCAGGACCACATCATCTGCAAACAGCAGTGACGCAACCTTTAGCCCCCCGAGACGTATACCCTCTCCGCCATGGCCACGACTCCGCCTAGAAATCCTGTCCATGAAAATCACAAACAGGATAGGTGACAGAGCGCAGCCCTGGCGGAGACCAACCCCCACTGGAAACGGATCCGACTTACATCCAAGCACCCGGACACAACTCTCGCTTTGGTTGTACAGAGATTGGATGGCCCTCAGCAGGGTTCCCCTCACTCCGTACTCCCTCAGCACCTCCCACAAGATCTCCCGAGGGACGCGGTCATACGCCTTCTCCAAATCCACAAAACACATGTAGACTGGATAGGCATACTCCCAGGCCCTCTCCAGGATTCTCGCAAGCGTAAAGAGTTGGTCAGTTGTTCCACGACCAGGACGGAATCCACATTGCTCCTCTTGAATCTGAGGTTCGACTATCGGCCGGACCCTCCTTTCCAGTACCTTGGCGTAAACTTTCCCAGGGAGGCTGAGTAGTGTGATACCCCTGTAATTAGCACACACCCTCTGGTCCCCCTTTTTGAAAAGGGGAACCACCACCCCAGTCTGCCACTCCCTCGGCACTGTCCCAGACTTCCACGCAATGTTGAAAAGGCGTATCAACCAAGACAGCCCATCAACACCCAGAGCCTTCAGCATTTCTGGACGGATCTCGTCAACCCCCGGAGCTTTGCCACTGTGGAGTTGTCTAACTACCTCAGTGACTTCACCCCGAGAGATCGACGTCGATCCCCCATCATCCTCAGGCCCTGCTCCTATCAGGGAGGGTGTGTCTGATGTATTTGGGTTCAGGAGTTCCTCAAAGTGCTCTTTCCAACGCCCTACGACTTCCTCACTTGAAGTCAGCAAAGTCCCATCCTTGCCGTACACAGCTTGGATGGTTCCCTGCTTCCCCCTCCTGAGGTGCCGTATGGTCTTCCAGAACAGCTTTGGTGCCGCCCGATAGTCCTTCTCCATGGATTCCCCGAACTGCTCCCACACCCTCTGCTTAGCCTCGTCCACAGCCACGGCCGCTGCCCTTCGGGCCCGTCGGTACCTTGCAACTGCCTCCGGAGTCCCCCGGGATAACATACCCCGGTAGGACTCCTTCTTCAGTCGGACGGCTTCCCTGACCACCACTGTCCACCAGGGTGTTCGAGGGTTACCGCCCCTTGAGGCACCTAAGACCTTCTGGCCACAGCTCGCAGCTGCAGCTTTAGCAATAGAGGCTTTGAACACTGCCCATTCCTGTTCAATGTCCCCAACCTCCACAGGGATGGCAGAGAAGTCCCGCCGGAGGTGGGAGTTGAAGTCCTTCCGGACAGAGGACTCCTCCAAACGTTCCCAGTTCACCCGCACTACACGCTTGGGTTTGCCAGGTCTGTCCAGAGGTTTCCCCCGCCATCTAACCCAACTCACCACCAGATGGTGATCAGTTGACAGTTCAGCCCCTCTCTTCACCCGAGTGTCCAAAACATACGGCCTCAGATCAGCTGATACGATTACAAAATCGATCATTGATCTTTGGCCTCGGGTGCTCTGGTACCAGGTACACCTATGAGCATCCTTATGCTTGAACATGGTGTTTGTTATCGCAAGTCCGTGACTAGCACAGAAGTCCAATAACAATCCACCACTCAGGTTCAGATCAGGGAGACCGTTCCTCCCAATCACGCCAGTCCAAGTATCACTGTCATTGCCCACGTGCGCGTTGAAGTCCCCCAGCAAGACTATGGAATCCCCTGCCGGTGCCCCATACAGGACCCCATGCAAGGTATCCAAGAAGGCTGAATACTCTGAACTCCTGTTTGGTGCGTATGCACAAACAACAGTCAGAGTTTTCCCCCCTCCAACCCTAAGGCGAAGGGAGGCGACCCTCTTGTCCACTGGGGTGAACTCCAACGTACAGGCACTCAGCCGGGGACTCGTGAGTATCCCCACACCCGCCTGTGCCCTCACGCCCTGAGCAACTCCAGAAGTGAACAAGGTCCATCCCTTGTCCAGGAGTGTGGTTTCAGAGCCCTTGCTATGCGTAGAGGTAAGCCCCACCAGATCTGTACATTATATACCTCAGCTAACTAAACTATGGAAATGTATAATATAATTCATATAGCAATACGGTCTCACTGCACAGCAGGCCAGCAGTTAGCCGAGTCATTGCGCACAATCCATGTTGAGGCACAAATCAGTGACGTGCCTCAACTGGCTGCTGATCACCGCACCGTCTCTTCTCAGTATTTGAACGGCAAATGTGAAAATAAAAATAAAAATAATCTAAAACTGGTGAAGTTAAATGGAAAATTAATTATTAATTTTTTTTTTTTTTTACTTTTTTTTTTCTTTCCATGATGGCAGGTGAGGCCGTGCCTCCCCTGCCTCTAGTGACGGCACGGCACTGCTCCCTTGGCGCATGCAGCATTAGTGCTGAGTTTATACACAGACGTATTGAGATTGAGGAATGTTTCAGGAAGTTTTGCAAATTCATGTTTGAACTAGAATATGCAATTTCTTAAATAAAGTTGGTATGGTAGGATATGATGAAAGAGCGTGTGAATGCTGTATGGGCGCAAGTCAAACTGAAATGCTAACCTTAGCATGCCGGCAGTTAGAATGCTACAAGTACCAAGTTACAGTATATGACTCTGAGGCGTAGGCATGCAAAATTAACTAAAAAACAGTAGCATGCCAACAGTTAGTCGTGTCAAGTGCCAATACACCTCCAAGGTGTATGGTGGCAAAATTAGCGGCACAAAGTAAGCAAGCTAGCAGTTAGCATATGTCAAGTACCAAATTATATGACTCCGGGGTAAACGGTTGCAAAATGAGCAAAAAAGTTATTATGCTAATGTTAGAATTCTAGTATATTAACATTAGCATAACAACAATTAGCATATGTCAAGTACCAACTTATGTGACTCTGGGATAAACGGTTGTAAAATTAGCACAAAAAAAAGTTAGTATGCTAATATTAGCATGCTAGTATGTTTACATTAGCATGCTAACAATTAGCATACGTCAAGTACCGAGTTATATGCCTCCGGGCTAAACGATTGAAAAATTAGCAATAAAAATGTTAGTACGCTAATGTTAGCATGCTAGGTTGTTAGCATCTGCATGCTAACAATTAGCATATATCAAGTACAAAGTTATATGACTCTGGGGAATAAATGGTTGTAAAATTAGCACAAAAAAAGTAATCATACTAATGTTAGCATGATAACAATTAGAATATATCAAGTACTAAGGTTTATGACGTGATGTTTATGGGAGATAAACGGTTGCAAAATTAGCAAAAAAAAAGTTAATGTACTCATTTGAGCATGCTCGTAATATCCCTCCAGGATGTCACCATGAAACCAAATTCACGCAAATTCAACAAGGCCTCGCAACTTTGTCCGATTCCCACAACTTCCTCACGAATATGTGTAAATTTCGCCAATGGAATTTGTCTCTTTATTTGCGTAGACAAAGCGGGAACAACAACGTGTGACAGCATATCATCTCTTTATTGATCAATTATCGTCCTTCGGTATAGCTCAGACTTAACGTCCGGTTCCTGTCTACAGCGCTATGCCTTCTGGGTAATGTAGTATATAAACATTTAGCAACACACTGTCCTCACTTCCTGGTTTTTATGTATTCACATGCTTATTTATCTTTATTCATCCAGGATAAGACCATTAAGAACATTGAAATGCTGACTTAGCAAAGAGGCATTAATAATAATGATCTCTCATTGTAATATTTTATTTACTAACAGAAATCACTGCTATAGATCGCTCTCCAAAATTAACAAATGTTCCTAACGAGCGGGGGTGGACGTGTTGGCGTCGTTACTTTTATAGGCGACGGAATTCTGCCCGTACTGCCGTAAAATTTAACGGTGCCAATACGAAGGTCCCGCCCGAGTAGTCCTGAGTTCAATCCCAGGCTCGGGATCTTTCTGTGTGGCGTTTGCATGTCCTCCCCGTGATTGCGTGGGTTCCCTCCGGGTACTCCGGCTTCCTCCCACCTCCAAAAACATGCACCTGGGGATCGTCGTCGGCGATCACTCGAAATGAGTGCGATTGTCCTCCTGGTGGTGGGACTGCCTTCAGGAGAACGCCTGTGCGTGGAATCTTTTAAAGTGGAGAGACTGGTGCACAGACAAGACACCACACTGTCCTTGGCAAAGAGAAGGCCAGGGTCCAATGGCATGGAGACCAAGACAATTGGGGGCCCATCTTTGCGGTAGCCTTCTTCCGCCTTTGTGACCGTTATGGAGCTTCCATGCAACCATCATCCGCCCACTCCCCCGTTGAGGTCTTACCTGGGGATAGGTTGATTGGCAACACTAAATTGGCCCTAGTGTGTGAATGTGAGTGTCAATGTTCTCTGTCTATATGTGTTGCTTAGGGGTGTACCCCGCCTTCCGCCCAAATGCAGCTGAGATAGGCTCCAGCACCCCCCACAACCCCGAAAGGGACAAGCAGTAGAAAATGAATGGTTCGATGGATATTTCAATAGGTTTGTTGCACGCGACGCTTCATGGACAAAGCTACTTCCGAGTTAGACGACATACCATAGATCAGTGGTTCTTAACCTGGGTTCGATCGAACCCTAGGGTTTCGGTGAGTCGGCCTCAGGGGTTCGGCGGAGCCTCTGCCGCAGAGGTCAAGATACACCCGACTCATCGTGTAAATAAAAACTTCTCCCTATCGGCGTATTATGGATACCCCCAAACAATGTTCCCTCTCATTTTCCATCTGATGTGCTGGTGTGTAATTCGTTGTGAGTTCATGCACTGTGTTGGTTTTGTTTTTTCAACAAGGTGATGTTCATGCACAGTTCATTTTGTGCACCAGTCAAAAAACATATAACTTTGTCTTGAATTTGAAAGACTATTTTATTTTTCACTAAAGAAGGGTTCGGTGAATGCGCATATGAAACTGGTGGGGTTCGGTACCTCCAACAAGGTGAAGAACCACTGCCATAGATATCAACACTGCCATCTAGTGTCTTGGAAGTGCAACTGCATTGCTAACTGACAAGTACTCACCGAGCTGTTTTTTTCCCCTGCCATTCAGAGGACCCCAAAGAGTTTCTCATTGAGAAACTAGAACAGCTCAAAGAATCCAGAGACGGTGCCGGTGCAAAAGCGCCAAGTCTGCTCAGCCATGCTAACCTGGTCGCAGCCTTCGGGATCGTGGATCCGGCTAATGACAAACATGTCACTTTTGCACAATACAAGCAGGGTGAGTGCACTCCCGACGCTGCCGCGAACAAACGCTCCACGATTCAAACCAATGCATGTGTTTCCTGTGCAGCGCTCATCTCTTTGGGCATGAAAGACATCAATGAGTGTCCTGAAGGCGCAAACGAAGACAAAATATCCTACGATACTTTTATCGACGAAGGGTAAGAGAGCTCTGCTCAAATTCAGCACTTTCTGCACGTTTTTTATCGTCTTCTCGTCGCAGGATGCAGAGCCTGGAGAGATGCTCAGCAACGTATGAACCACGTTAAACGATTCAGTGCACTGTTTTTTGACTGTGAGCGCCTCCTAGAGGCCCACCAAAAAATATCTGTTTCCAAGCTGTGGTCTGCCCAGGCCGTAGCGTTGCTCGATTGTAATACACTTTTCCACCACTCTGGGCAGTAATGACAATACCAAACCAACAAAAGAAGTCTGGAGCTAAAATTAAGCGCACAATTATGACTTAAATGGTGAAGCTGTGTTTTATGGGCTTTGTTTATTTAAAATATATTCACTATTAATTTATTTTATTTCCTTTATTTTTTGTCAGTTATTATTATTTACAAAACCTAAAACCAGGGAAGTTGCCACGTTGTGTAAATCGTAAATAAAAACAGAATACAATGATTTGCTAATCCTTTTAAACCTATATTCAATTGAATAGACTGCAAAGACAAGATACTTACTGTTCGAACTGGTAAACTTTGTTATTTTTTGCAAATATTAGCTCATTTGGAATTTGACGCCTGCAACATGTTTAAAAAAAAAACTGGCACAAGTGGCAAAAAAGACTGAGAAAGTTGAGGAATGCTCATCAAACACTTATTTGGAACATCCCATAGGTGAACAGGCTACTTGGGAACAGGTGGGTGCCATGATTGGGTATAAATGCAGCTTCCATGAAATGATCAGTCATTCACAAACAAGGATGGGGCGAGGGTCACCACTTTGTGAACAAATGCATGAGCAAATTGTCGAGCACTTTAAGAACAACATTTCTCAATGAGCTATTGCATGGAATTTAGGGATTTCACCATCTACGGTCCGTAATATCATCAAAAGGTTCAGAGAATCTGGAGAAATAACTGAGCGATGATATTACAGACCTTCGATTCCTCAGGCGGTACTGTATCAAAAAGCGACATCGGTGTATAAAGGATATCACCATATATCCTTTATACACCGAAAACTCTACTATGCAAAGCGAAAGCCATTTATCAACAACACCGGCTTTGCTGGGCCCGAGCTCATTTAAGATGGACTGATGCAAATTGGAAAAGTGTTCTGTTGTCTGACAAGTCCACATTTCAAATTGTTTTTGGAAACTGTGGACATTGTGTCCTCTGCAACAAAGAGAAAAAGAACCATCCGGATTGTTATAGGCGCAAAGTTCAAAAGCCAGCATCTGTGATGGTATGGGGGTGTATTAGTGCCCAAGGCATGGGTAACTTACACATCTGTGAAGGCACCATTAATGCTGAAAGGTACATACAGGTTTTGGAGTAACATATGTTGCCATCCAAGCAACGTTATCATGGACGCCCCTGCTTATTTCAGCAAGACAATGCCAAGCCACGTGTTACAACAGCTTTGTAGTAAAAGAGTGGCCTGCCTGTATTCCAGACCTGTCTCCCATTGAAAATTTGTGGTGTAATATGATGCCTAAAATACCACAACGGAGACCCCGGACTGTTGAACAACTTAAGCTGTACATCAAGCAAGAATGGAAAGAATTCCACCTGAAAAGCTTCAAAAATTGGTCTCCTCAGCTCAAAGGAAAGGCCATGTAACACAGTGGTAAAAATGCCCCTGTGACAATTTTTTTGCAACGTGTTGCTGCTATTAAATTCTAAGTTAATGATTATTTGCAAAAAAAAACGTTGTTTCTCAGTTCAATCTTTAAATATCGTATTTGCAGTCTATTCAATTGAATATAAGTTGAAAAGGATTTGCAAATCATTGTATTCTGATTTTATTTACGAATTACACAACGTGCCAACTTCACTGGTTTTGGGTTTTGTAGAATTCCTTGCAGTATATTGGTTCATACTTATTTTTCTAATCAGCCTGACCAAAGCCTAAAGTTTTTGTGTTAAATAGATAATACTTTTTGTGATCAAGACACCTTTCATATCATCTGACAATGTTGTAAACTTCAAGTAAGTTAGATATAATTAAAATCAAGAGTAAGATCATTAAATCAGTGTCAATATTTGAATGGCCCCTCTGTATTGGAAAAGTTGGGCCCCGATGTCAAAAACCCGGATTTAGTGCACAGTGAAGTGTTTCTCTGCATGTGCATGTTTACAAAGTACACATTTTGATATGTGCTTTAATTGCATTGTAAATAAATATTAATACATTTCTGTTGTGTAGAAAAGTATGTAAACAAGTGTATTTACAATCTGCATATTTTTTGTATGTTATTTAGTTCTTGTTTGCGTTTATTAGAGTATTTTTTATTGTAATAAAATCTGTGAGTTTGACCTATTTGCTTATTTTCATTATGTACTGCTATTTAGGTCGAATGTATTTGTTTTCATGTATAGTTTTGAACCTTTTTGTGATTATTTACAGCAGAGGTGCCCAAGTGCAGCACGCAACACTTGTGGCACATTCTAAAAATACTATTACACAAAAACAACATAAAAAAAAGTGAAATTAAAGCGCAAACTGGTCAAATGTAACAAGAAAAAGTTGCAAAGTTGACTCTAATAAGTCAAAGCTACTATGCAGGCTTTTTTCCCATTAAACTGTCATTGCTCCAAAATTAATCATGGATAAAAATCAATGTTGTTTTGAATTATTTATCTATTGAAGGCTCCGATGACTTGACATCAAATATTCCATTTATATTTTGGGGGGAAATTATTGCATATTTTTGTGTGTTTGCCATTAAAAAAACAATGTTTTCAATGACAAAAAGGGCCTTAAACAAAAGAATCCAAAACAAAAAAAACAACATTTTAATCAACGGATAGATCTAAAGTTGATCTGGAGATTTAAACATTGAAAGTAAAAAATAATGTATTACTTATTTTTTTAACAATTTTATGTGTGGGGTCCTTTTAGAACCCAAATAATTTTAATTGAGTTTTTTTTTATTTCAAACTAACATTACTCCAAAAAAAAAAAAAAAGTTGTTATTTCACATCAAATATTCAATATTGAAATATTTTTGGGGGGAATATCCAAAAAGGGTAATAAAACAAACAAAAACCATAAAAAATTATAAAAATATATAATAAATGGATAGATCTAAAGTTGACCTAGAGATTTAGGCGTAAAAAAATAATGCACGACTTATTTCTAACACTTTTATGAGTGGGACACTTTTGGATCCCAGATAATTTTAAAGGGGTAAATGTTGAATATTTTGTTTTTGCCATGAAAACAGAGTTTTCTTAAGCAATAACGGCATTTAAAAAAGTAGTCTTAATATTAGCAGATAGCTTTAAAGTGTTGAAAAAAGAATGATATGACTTATTTTTAACATTTTTATGACTGACACCCTTCTGGGTCTATTGGACCAAACTTGAGGAGAGTCCTAAAGGTTAAAATACATAAACAAATCAAATATATATAGTATTGGTTTAAAAAAAGCACACATATATATATATATATATATATATATATATATATATATATATATATATATATATATATATATATCCATCCATTTTCTACCGCTTGTCCATTTTAGGGTCGCGGGGGGTGCTGGAGCCTATCTCAGCTGCACATGGGCGGAAGGCGGGGTACACCCTGGACAAGTCGCCACCATATATATATATATATATATATATATATATATATATATATATATATATATATATATATATATATATATATATATATACTTACATTATAGGGATTTAACAAAAACAAATAACTGAAATTTATTTTGGCAACAAGACCGTACTGAGATTTTAACCCCTCCAACGAATAGTAGAAATATGGAATGCGCAGAAAATTAAATAAATGAACTTTTGGCCTTCACATTTCATAATTTGAATGCTACAATTTAATAGTAGCGTAACACGCAGGGACACGACTTACTTTTGACTAAATTGTGTTTCGTTTTAAGTAAAAAAAACCTAACTTAGAGTCTAGTTGGGACAAGGAGTAACAAAATATATAGAAAATATGACATTTCTGAAGGATTTAAATGTTATATTTCATCTTGAAGGAAGCGGGGGACAGGCAAGACATGTTTTTTCTTCTAGTGTTCAAAGTACTTTAAGTTCAACTTTTAAATTATATTAATTGAATATGCAACGATATACATGTTTAATGTGCACTTTGCTTAGTGAAACAGTATTTTTACAGTTTAAAGTTATTTTGGCATGTATTTTATTTACCGTGTGCGAAAATTGCACCGATTCGATATATGTATATATATATAGTATTGGTTTTTAAAAAGCATATATATATATATATATATATATATACACACACACATATTTTAGTTTATGCTGATTCAGTGTGTAATAGTGTACACATGTAAGTAGAATATTAGTGTTTTATGATTCGCTTGTCGGCAATGGCCGCCGGACAGTGGGCGTGGCCAAGACCCGGAAGTGACATGGCGGCCTCCTTGTGCAGCTCCCTGTCGCCCGCCTCCGCTTCGTCTTAGCGCCTCTTCTCTCACCTTCTTCGCCGTCTCAGGCTTTGTGTGTCCTTCACCGGGTCGGCGTCCCTTGGAGCTCAGCATGGGCGCCGTCCACGCCAGGGTAAGACCGAGCAAACGTGTCCGTTAGTAGTTTGACCTCTCGGCGTGTTGTGCTGCTAAGGAGAGGCCCCGAGCTGTGCGTCTGTGCGTCCTCCGCTCCACAAAACACACTTTTTGATAATAATTCATAGTTTCATAACAAACTATTGTGTCCGACTGTCTGCTGTCCGGTGGAAAACATTCGTCTTTCCCTGACGAAAGCCTCTCTGGTAGCTTGACGATCAATTTGGTGCATTTTTTTCCTGCTCCATCATTTTCATTTTGTACTTATTTTACAATGTCATCTTGCGTACCGGTAGTCTTTTCCGTTTTTCTTTAAGAATTCCAGTGAAAACCGAAACAATATCTCCCATAGAAAATTACGTAATCCAGTTCAAGACACCCTAAAATGTTAATTTAAAGCAGGGGTGTCAAACTCATTTTAGATCTACTCCAAAGTGGGCCAAAGTGGTCAAATCACGGCACGATAACTTAAAAATAAAGAAAACTTCAGATTAGAGATGTCCGATAAAATCAGACTGCCGATAAATGCTTTAAAATGTAATATCGGAAATTATCTGTATCGGTTTCAAAAAGTAAAATTTCTGACTTTTTAAAATGCCGCTGTACGGAGTGGTACACGGACGTAGGGAGAAGTACAGAGCAGTTGCGTCTCCCAGTCATACTTGCCAACCCTCTCGATTTTCCCAGGAGACTCCCGAATTTCAGTGCCCCTCCCGAAAATCTCCCGGGGCAACCATTCTCCCGATTTCCACCCAGACAACAATATTGGGGGCGTGCCTTAAAGGCACTGCCTTTGCGTGCCGGCCCAATCACATAATATCTACGGCTTTTCACGCACACAAGTGAATGCAAGGCATACTTGGTCAACAGCCGTACAGGTCACACTGAGGGTGGAAGTATAAACAACTTTAACACTGTTACAAATATGCGCCACACTGTGAACCCACACCAAACAAGAATGACAAACATATTTCGGGAGAACATCCGCACCGTAACACAACATAAACACAACAGAACAAATACCCAGAACCCCTTGCAGCACTAACTCTTCCGGGACGCTACAATATACACCCCCCCCCCCCCGCTACCCCCCCACCTCAACCCCGCCCACCTCAACCTTCTCATGCTCTCTCAGGGAGAGCATGTCCCAAATCCCAAGCTGCGGTTTTGAGGCATGTTAAAAAAATGAATGCACTTTGTGACTTCAATAATAAATATGGCAGTGCCATGTTGGCATTTTTTCCCATAACTTCAGTTGATTTATTTTGGAAAACCTTGTTACATTATTTAATGCATCCAGCGGGGCATCACAACAAAATTAGGCATAATAATGTGTTAATTCCACGACTGTATAAATCGGTATCGGTTGATATTGGAATCGGTAATTAACAGTTGGACAATATCGGAATATATCGGCAAAAAAGCCATTATCGGACATCTCTACTTCAGATTCATTCATCCATCCATTTTCTACCGCTTGTCCCGTCCGGGGTCGCGGGGGGTGCTGGAGCCTATCTCAGCTGCATTCGGGCGGAAGGCGGGGTACACCCTGGACAAGTCGCCACCTCATCGCAGGGCCAACACAGATAGACAGACAACATTCACACTCGCATTCACACACTAGGGCCAATTTAGTGTTGCCAATCAACCTATCCCCAGGCGCATGTCTTCAGATTCAATTCAATTCAATATCCTTTATTTAACCAGGTAAAGACTCATTGAGATTGAAATCTCTTTTCCAAGAGAGACCTGACAAAGAGGGCGGCACAAACAAGGTTATAATAATATTTACAACAAGACAATACAACAGAACAACAGCAGGCATACCACAACAGGTCAAAAATAATTTAAAACGTTTAAGTAATTACATTTAAAAGCAAGTACATTTCCCAAGATGACCGGTATCTCGATCTTTTAAAATGGACTTACACTCCCCCAAATTGATCAATTCTGGTAATAAAACTTCAGATTGTTTTCTTTGTTTAAAAATAGAACAAAATGTAGAAATCATAATGTTGTTGGGTTGTTTTTTTTACACTTACATGTTGCGGTTAATAGTATTCTATCTTTATTTGTCGTTTTTTTATATTTTCTGAATAAATTATGTGATAATGTTCATCAGTCAACTCATTGATGTTAATTTTCAATCCATCAAGATAAAAAAAATATATATATCCAAATGAAATTACAGTATGTTATTTATGTAGTTTGATCATTTTCCTCGACTGATGCACTGACATCATGTGGTTTATTTTGTACATATGAAGCATCGTCTACAAAGATACAAATAATTGATATTGCAACATCCAGTGGACACATTTAGAACAGCTGTTTCTTTCATTCAAAAGTGTCAGGTTATTTTTTGTTTTCATATAAAAAAGCACACAGACTGAAACGCCAACATGTGTTTCATGGTACTAAAACTGAGACAGTGTATGAAAACTGAGACATATTTTTGTTGAAAATACTTGCCAAAAAATGGAGTTTGAAAAATGAGGTACCACTGTAGCGTGAGTACAACTTAATAATAAAACATGAAATATTATACACCATTATAACCGACTATAGCAATACCCTGAACAACAAGAAGGTGCATATGAGCTGGTTAAGAAGCAGTTGCGATGCGTCTGCTGTACAAAGTGGCATACTTTTTTCATTCACAGATAGTCCCATTATAATGTGAATATGTTAGAAATGCTTAATAAAGTGTAAGAAAATAGTGAAACGTGAGAAAATGTAAACAGAGAAACCTGAGAACTATTTTCTGCAGGTTTAGTGCCAGGAAGTTACGGTTGTGCTCCAAAGGGTGAGCGCCGTGCATCATTTACAGACCACATTAATCTGACTGCGGTCCATTTTTAGAAAAAAAAATTGCCATTCTGTCGAGGCGACTTTTCTTGTTTTATCCACAATTTCTTCATTTTTACTTTCTCTTGTCACACCGTGCGAAGAATCCACCGCGAGACAACACGATGGCGTAACCAAACTGATAGTTGATACTGTTGCCTGATTGGCTGTTAGCCTGTCACTCCTACTGATCAGTGATCACTTCCTGCGTTGCTCGGTTACCAGAGCGAGTGCCTTCGCAACTTCCGGTTTCTTCCGACAAAGAAGAGGAAAAAATTATTGGACATTTTATTGAACGCATTCTTTATTGATACAGATGTCGTGTCTATTGCTATATAAATTGATAGTTGTATCGCCAAGCTCTAATTACTATTATTAGTTATAATTATTAAGATAATTTACAAGCGGTAGAAAATGGATGGGTGAAGATAATTTGAGCATGAGCTTTGTGTATGTGATTTTACTGCCATACGGTGTCTACTTTTAAGTGTGTGAGGTATAAAATAAGTAAAACATCAATACAGTAGTTGTAGGTTTTGTTGAAATCATGTGCTTTTTGAGATTAAGGTTTCAAGGAACACTTAAAAAAATACAACCATGAGTGGGTTCAATATTATTGAAAGTAAATAAGCAACTATTGTGTTTTACTTACTGAAAAACTGCTGCCAATTCAGGCGTTTTAGGCCGCAACATTAACAAAAATCCTGTGCTTATGCGTAATGGTGACGAGTAGTACTAAATTTATTTGTGGCGGAACGCTACAACGGTGGATAGTGCATGTACTGTAAATGGTGACCTCACGCAGTAGTGTGAAAAATTAAGTATTTAGGGAATCCGACTGTTTTAGTGCAAGTAAATGTGCTGACAGTCCAATTTGACAATGTGTATTATTGTGCTTATAGTTAGCAGTAGTGCTCAACTGTACTATATCGTGTTTCTCAGATTTGGCTGTAATAATGTTTGCAAACAAGACCACCAAAGTAACAACGGAAAAAAGTAACAAAATAAAAACTCCTTTTCATCAGAGCCTGGACCCTCTACCCATGCACGGGCCTGAGCTGGGAGTCCATGCCGACGACATTGAGCCTCCGGAAGTGGAGCAGGAGCCCAAGCAGGAAATCCTGGAAAACAAGAACGTAAGATCCGTGTTGTGTGCCACCAAGTAATACCCGTGGCAGTCACTGAGATCTACTCTTCTGCGTCCAAAGGTGGTGGTCCAGCGAGTTCACATAGACGGGCTTGGGAGGACCAAGGAGGACCTGCTGTCCTATGAGATCGCCGATGTGTTCCGTGCCAGGAATCTGATTGATGTATGTTCACTCGGTCGAGGCTGGCGCACCAGTTTTGTAGTCTTGACCTCTCCTCACTGTGTCGTTCCAGGTGATGAAAAGGTCGCACGATGCCAGGCAGAAGCTGCTGCGTCTCGGAATATTCAGGAAAGTGGAGGTTGTTATCGACACCTCGAGAGGTACTAAACCATAATAATTAATCATTTAGAATCCCTTGTCACTTAGGGCGCACTACATGGATTTTGGGTCAGCCCCCCCCCCCCCCCCCCCCCCTCATGGCCCGCATTCACACTGAACTGAATTACTTGCGAGAGGCGGGATCGCATTAATTACTTAATTACTACAGAGTACAGACTCTCATTAAATCAAACGATACCTAATTTCGATACCTTTTGTTGCACGAGACATAACGTCCGGTTGCAGACTCATATTCGGGGCAGACTGCCTCTCTGTAAAGTTGCAATTTTAGATACCAATAAAGCAAGCTTCCCTGATAGAAAGCACTCCAAAGTAAGGCTCCATTTCTTAAAATGCTCTAGCTCGATGTTTATTTACATTGAATATGCCTTATATATGCTAGTGATTAGCATTGGCAACTTTACATGGCGATTTCAACACCTCCAAATTTGGTAATGAAGACTACAACTAAGATGCGTGTTACAATCAAACAGCTTGTGTGTAATGATTTCAACATTTACAGTATTAACACTTTGTAGGACTCGACAAAAGACAAGACTGGCACATTCAACTTAATGGCAAAGACTACTTCCTGACTACGACAACACACCTAGGACAAACTGACACGAATGGATACTTGCAAAATATACTCAAAAGTGTAAGAAATCAAGATATAACAACTGGACAGCACAGTTATTATTATAAAGCTCACTGTTTAAAGTTAAACAAAAAAAAAAGATTTTTATTATAAAACAAACATTTATTACCAGTTGACCACACACTTAAGTACCAGAAAGTGTTAACTTTGAGTAGGTCTGCAGGATTTGGAGGAAAAAACTTGATTACAAAGAACTGCATTAGCAATTCGGTTTGCGATTTTTAGATTTTCATTATACAGTAGGGAAGAGATTCATATGGCCCCATTCAAGGTTGGGTCTCACGTGAGAGGAAGGGGGGAAAGGGGGAATTATTTTGCAAAACAGTCTGCTGAAAATGATGGAAAGCACCACTCAACATAGCAACTGACGGTGTGGTCAAAGTTGGAATCGGCACAAAATGCATTTTTTAGATATTCAACACTCTACTGCTATGTGGCGGCTTATGTTTGTGGTGGACGCCCCCCATTTGTCATGTTTCATGTGTCAGGTAAACCGTGACAAATGGGGCTATTTGAATCCAGTTTCTACTGTATCCATATATTAAATTTATCAATGCATTGACTGCAACGGCTACGGGACACACACTCTTGCGGTTTCCTGTAACCACTTTTCAATTACCGTCAGGCCAAGAACGCCAGCCTCGACAATTCCAAATCGAAGACTTAGGAGATAATTTTTTGTAAAAATCCGGCCTCCTGTGGTTAGGTTATTGCTTTAATAGAACCTTGATGATGATTAGTTGTGCATCCTTACCATTCAGTACCAGGTACCGGGAATTGAAAGCCACCCATCCCTAAATTACCCTCTTGTGAGTGCACCCTTATCTTCTTATTTATGCTCCTAAGGTGAGGATGCTCTTCCCAACGGTCTGGACGTGACCTTTGAAGTGGTGGAGCTGCGGCGGCTGACAGGCAGTTACAACACCATGGTTGGAAACAATGAAGGAAGCATGGTGAGTTTTCTGCCACAGTGGAAGCCGTTGTTGTCGACAACCTGCCTATCTCTGTCCAACTGGCTCCTGGCCACCGTGTTACATTACTAAAAAATGCCCGCTTAAGTCCACATGAAATGGGAGAGCCGAAAGGGGTCATTTCTAGGGCTGCAGCTATCGATGATTTTAGTAATCGAATATTCGGATAAAACAGACCTAATACCCTCAATGTGTACAAATGATTTGTATAAACAACACATTTTCTGCTTGTCACAATGTTAATTATTTTCTTCAAATACATGCACTTTATCAACATTGAAACAACCCCTTAACATGTATGCATTAATATAAACTTGAAGAAAAAAACGGATCCGCTTTTTGCTGCCACACAAACCTTGGCATGCAATATTTACTGCTGTCATGTGTGCTCCCTTGAAGTGGCCGTGCAGAAACTATCTCTGCATCTCTAAAATTCTGGGCACTCCTTTCAGTCCAAATATTGTCAATTTGTATAAATCGCACATATCAAAACGGTTAATGTAAGCAACAGAAAATACATTTTTACTTTTTTTTAAATTCGTTTAATTGTTGCAGCCCTATAGTCATCGCTATAAAAAATGTGTTTGGTCATGTCGACGTGTTGTAATATTGTTAACTTCATCATTATTTTTAAGCAATATAGCGAGCATTAAATGTGCACACAATGACTTCCTGTTCGGTGCAAAGTAAGCTTCAAAATAAAAGCATGGCAGTATTAGCCTGGATTCTACCACGGCAACTAAGAAAATGCACACATTTCATATTTCCTCAGTTTTGTTTGACATCATAATACATTCTCATATGAAAATACTGTACACATATTATGTATATATTCGTATATATGTTATTTTTTATATCGCTATATTTAGTTTATTTATACCTGCATTGTCCTTTCCATCCTTACACTTTCCATCATTGTAACTGAGCTACTGTGTTCAACAATTTCCCTTGTGGATCATTAAAGTTTGTCTAAGTCTAAGTCGAAAACACAAGAATATAAATAATAAAATGCACAAATGGAGGAAGATGACATAGATAATCTGCTGAAGGTTAAAAACATTCTCCTGTTTTCCTAATTTATTATGTACCGGTAAGTGAATACGCAATGGCTACTTTCAGTCATGTCGACAAGCGCTTATGTCGACTTAAGCAGGTTCCCGTCTATTACATCAGGGGTTCTTAATCTTTTAGACCTCGGGCCCAACTTTTTAGAGGGGATGGGATCTACTTAAATATTAACACTGAATTAGTAATCTTGCTCTTGATTTTAATCGTATTCAATAATTATATCTAACCTTCTTACTGTTTGAAACCTTGTCAAATGATGTGATACCATGTGTTAATCACAAAGATGGATATTTATGTAACAAATACTTGACATATTTTCCAGACTATGTAGCGCACCGGTATATAAGATGCACCCACTACATTTAGGGGGGGGAATATTTTTCCATATATTATCCACACCGGATTATAAGCTGCATGACTTATTTACACAGAAGTATTTTGTAAATGTTTATTTACATACCTTAATTGTTTCCAAGCGGTATCTGTAACACGGTAGTAAAACGGCTGATCAAACAAAACAGAAGTCAGCGTCACGGAAGCTAGCTCTCCAATCAGCGAAACAGACTCAATAACTCCACTATGATGTTTTGGTAAATTTACCTAGGAATTTGTGAAACTGAAACAATGCAAAAAAGAGTGTCATTGTAAGTTAATAAGACTAACACAGACCCTTGTAAATATGTTAGCACATTAGCTAATGCTAACAACAAGTGTCATTACATTACAATAGCATGTACAAATAAATAGGCATGAAAACACTCCTACATACATCACACGTGGGACAGTTTAGTAAGTAAGAATTGTTTTAGTAAAATTGTGAAACTTACAAACGTTGCCTGGAGTGATAAATGAAGAATACATACATGTAGAAACTGTATAGACGGCTACAAGACGGAACAACACTTGTACTTCCGGTTCAAAGCACTAAATGGAAGGACACTGCAGCACCTGCAGTGAGCGAACTCGTCCAAAAGATGGTGCCATACCCCAATCAATAACCCACCTTTTCAGTTTCTTTGCTAGTTTTTTTTACTAAACTAATTGCATTATGGCTGCCAGCAAAGAACAATCCGTAATTCGAGGGTTTAATGTGTAGGAAAAAAGTAGTAGCTAATAGTCCGGAATTTACGGTACTAACCAAATATACTACATAAGACGTAACTCATAAATAACCGATAAAAGTAAATTTACATAAAATTATGTTGTGCTAAAATTAATAAACTAAATTAATAATGAATGTTTTGTAACTAAACTGTCAATAAAACTAAAGTACAATTGAAAATACAGCTTCACCACTTTAGTCATAATTTTTGCGCTTAAGAAACTTCTCTATGACTTTGGCTCTTGTTTGTTTGAGATTGTCACTACTGCCACAAGTGGAGGAAAAGTATATTACAGCTGGGTATTTTTTGCGGCCCTCTAGGGGTCGCTCACGTCCCAACAGAAGGTTAAGAAACACTTTATTAGATGTTCATGTCTTCCAGTGTAGACTCCTTCCTCAGGTGTGGATGGTGTCTGGTTGCCTTTTAGGTTCTTGGCATGAAGTTGCCTAATGTGTTCGGCCGTGCCGAGAAGCTGACCTTTCAGTTCTCCTACGGCACCAAAGAGACTTCCTACGGACTGTCCTTCTTCAAACCTCAACCGGGAAACTTCGAACGCAAGTAAGCTTTGGAGCCGAGGAGATGATGAATGTTTTCTGCCCGAAGTCGGGTTTTTTCATGTCTTTGTTATCCATCCTCCAGCATCTCCCTCAACGCATACAAAGTAACCGGCCAGTTTCCATGGAGTTCTCTGAGAGAAACGGATCGGGGCGTGTCTGCCGAGCTAAACGTAAGTTTCTGGAAGACTTCTCTTTTTGAAGGCTGGAGTCATTAACGCATTAAGTCGTGTGTTTGCCGCTCAGTTCCCCGTGTGGAAGACCAACCAGACGCTGAAGTGGGAAGGAGTGTGGAGAGATTTGGGATGTCTGGCTCGCACCGCCTCCTTTGCTGTCCGGGAGGAGAGTGGACATTCCCTCAAATCATCACTTGCGGTATTTGGCTTTTATTATAAATCATCCAGATTTTCATGTAACCACAAATGCGTGGTTGTAAATGGCTGGGTCGGTCGAGTACCCCCTGACCAGAGAAAAGCATTTTAAATCCAAAACTTTTGCTGTAGCATCACAATCTGAATAATGACTGTCTGAAACAATGTTCATCTGTACTGTTCTTGTTTGAGACATATGGAAATTAAAATACATTACAAACAATACTTACTTAAAGGGGAACTGCACTTTTTTGGAATTTTGCCTATCGTTTGCAATCATTATGAGAGACAAGAAGACGAAAGGTTTTTGTTTTTTTGCTTTCTAACATATAAAATCATCTCGTTCGAGGTGGCTAGCAATGCAGCTCATGGGAGCAATCAATTTTACCTCTAAATCACTTTGAAAATGCATTCAAAAACCGTCAATACTTCATTTACGATCCACAAGCCGTATAAGAACCAAGCTGTAGTGACAATGTTACTATAAGAGCAAACACTGAGGAACTCTTTTTCTAGCGTACTAACACATCGCATGCTTCGGCATTAGCCGTAAAAGCTAGCTTTGGCAAGAGATGACTTAGGTTCAACGTCAGCACGAAACGCGCTTAAGTTTGTAATGCACAACACTGTGGTAGGACACCAATCTGTACTGAGTGAAAAACATGAACAATCATATTACAGTATCTGTAAGGTATTAGTCCACATTTCATGTTTTGTTTTTGCACAGCTAGCCAGACAGCGTAAGTACTGTAGTTGTAATAACTCGCATGACGTGCTGCGTTAATCATTGTCGTTATTAAAATGATTCACTCGACAGTTGTTTGTCTGGTCCAGCTGGCCGTGGACGCTCCCTGTTGATTTTAGGTAAGCAATCCATTTATGTCGAAATAGCTTGTCTCCGACTTCCATATTTATAGCATCAAAATCGCTTTTATCTCCCTCTCTCGGCTTCCGTCTGCTCCAACGTCTCACTCTTCCTTCGTGCTCGCTTCTATAAGGAGCAGTATATCTAGCTTCAAAAGTGTAAGGCTGTGAATAATAATTTTCCCAAAAATAGTCGTCTTTGTTGTCTGTTACCAAGTCTGACATGATTCGAACACACTGGTGTTTGATTCCGGAAGTAGGAACACACATTTGTTGCCAGAAGTCGGAAGTGTGCTGCTATGAAAGCAGAAATCAATGCGCAGAATAAATCATTCCCGGAAATGATTAAAATGATCAAAATACGGTAAATATTGAACATATTACATAATGTTATGAACGTGTCTGTTTCTACATTATATATATACTTGCAGTGTGTATATAAAACGTTAATGGAGGGTTTTGAAGTTGCTTAAGAGGGCTTTGACGGTTACGATAACTCCCTTTATCCATGTGTTCTTGTCTCTCATAATGATTATGAACGATAGGCAAAATTCCAAAAAAGTGCAGTTCCCTTTATTCGAAGCACTGGGCAGGATATCAAACATACAGATTATTTAGAGCTGTCAAACGATTAAAATATTTAATTGTGATTAATCACATTGTCTGCAGTAAGGACGTAAAGGGAAACGGAATGTATGATAACTGCTGTAAAGCTCCCGACGGTTGATATTACAATTTTAGATTTAAATGATGGTAAAACCGTAAGTGATAATTGCACTTTAATGAACTCATGGATGGACAGGTTCCTGCTCGCTAGCCTAAATGCTAACATAGATAGATAGATAGATAGATAGATAGATAGATAGATAGATAGATAGATAGATAGATAGGTCTTTATTGGCATTGCACAAGTACAACAAAACTTTGTTTTCAGCACAAACCCGTTTAAGATGAGACAAACAAACAGTGTACAGGGTTACAGAACAGGAACGCTGATGGGTCGCCACAAGGCGCCCCGTAAAAGATGGGAAAAAGGTCAACGCTGGGGAAGGATGAGTAAAAAAATACAATCTAGACTGGGCTCCTAAGGGGGCCCAGTCTGGAGTGGGGAAAAAACTCCATAGCAAAGCACATACATATTACAACGTACATCTCGAGATATCTAGCAACAGAGGGAAGGGAGTGCGGGGTAATGGTGGTAGGCCGCAGCTCTCTGCGCTGACCATCGTTCCATCACCCCTATGGGATTTGCGTCGAGGGCGTTGGGTTGGGGGGGGGGGGTGTTTATGTGTGGCGTATATTTTTGTGGATGCATGTTTGTGTGTAAGCCTGCAGTGTATCTCTGTTCCGCGGCCTTCATGTCATGCAGCTGATAAGTCCAAAGTCAACAAAAACAGGTGTGTCCATGAGAGACAAGAAGGGAGTATGTTGTGTCTTCGCCGCACTGTCCTTCGAGAGAGACTCGAAGCCAGGGAAACAATCCAAGTTAGAATGTTTTGTATGCGAGTGAAAATAAAATTTGCTTTTCACTCTAAACGAGAGGCATTAACGTCTTCCCCCATTAAGAGATGAAATACCCCAATCTAAAGGTATTGGAGCATGACAGTCTTGCGACACATGACGCACGTACACGAATCGCATTTCCAAAAAAATAGTGCCGTTAAAGGAAATTATCATTATTGTCGCAATAAGTTTGACAGCCGTAATATTTTTCAAAAATGTTCAAGTCCACCCATTTAAAGAGCATTGTTGTAAACAACCAAACCATAACCATTCGGAAAGGTTTATTATGATTCAGCCCAAACTGAATAAACAATCGTAGTTTCAGAGAAAAAAGAAAATAAATTAGGTAAACATTCTGCACGAGCCTTTTAGCAGCCAGTAAAAAGCTACTTAAACTGACTCAAGCTGTCTTCGGTTGTCCAGCACGCCATGGTCATCGACACCAGAAACTCCTCCATCCTGCCCAGGAGAGGTGGCCTGTTGAAGATCCATCAGGTTGCTTGTCATCAAATGACACAGATGTTTCTGCAGCAAGGACGCGCGACCCAACTTGGTGCATGTGTTGTGTTCAGGAGCTCGCTGGCTACACCGGTGGAGACGCCAGCTTCCTGAAGGAGGACTTTGAGATCCAGCTCAACAAAACCCTCTTCTGGGACTCTGTGAGATGCTTTCTATTTGAACCGAACATTCATCGTTCATATTTGTGTCTGAAGCTTTTTAAAATGGACACAAAGACATGTCTTACTTCTTGGCTCTTCTGCTTAGGTTTTGTCTGCCTCCTTGTGGGGCGGTCTGCTCTTGCCCTTTGGTGACAAGCGCACAAGCATAGCAGACAGGTAATTCCTCCTTTTTAAAAAAATTGTATAAAAAATAAAAAACGTAGTACAGGGATGACTAAACTTTTATGCCGAGGGCCACATATGGAAAGCTTATTGGGTGCAGGACTACTTTTAATTTTTTTTATTGCACACGCTAAAGCCACAAAGTTATAAATACCTGTTAAATGCACCACTTACAAAACCTTACGACACACAGTTCTCTCGTTTGTCGTTCTCTTTTGCAAAGTCAAATTTTTTTTTTTAAATAGCGGGGCATGAAAAAAAACTTTTTTACGACATTCTAAATTCAGTTTTTACCAACATTAGAGCAATCCAGACTTGAAATACCACCCATATGGACACATTTACACTCATTTTACCCCATATAGTTGACAAAATAACAGGAAATACGATATACTGTACAGTAATAGGACTCATTGGAATCACTTATTAAAATTGGTATTTAAATAGTCCTAAATATCATGCTGTTCATATTTGGACATCATGAGATGAACGCCTAACAAGTACCTCATTGTTGCCGCTCTTCAAACAGGATGTTCTCAGAGGAAAGTGGCCACTGAACTTAGAGCTAGGGCTACACGATTTTTCTCTCCAAAATTGCGAGGCGATTTTTATATTTTTTATACTTCCATCCATCCATTTTCTACCGCTTGTCCCTTTCGGGGTTGCGGGGGGTCGCTGGAGCCTATCTCAGCTGCACTTGGGCGGTAGGCGGTTATAAATGCATAAAACTGCAACAATAACGAGTGAAGGAAGACATGTTACTTTTAGACTGTCAATCAATATATTCCTGTCTCAAGGTGCCACACATTAGGAACAATATGCAATATTTTACTTTGAGAAAAGTTGGCTTTATGCAGACAAAGAGCTTTCGTCTACATCAAAGGTTTGTCAAACTAATTTTAGCTCAGAGGCCGCATAAAGGAAAATCTATTCCCACATGGGCCGGATGGATAAAATCATGGCATGATAATTTAAAAATACAACTACGATAACTTCAGATTTTCTTTGTTTTAGAATAGAACAGGCCCATTCTGAAAATGTACATATCACAAATAATCCTCTCGACAAAACACTTCAAGTTAGTTGAAAATTCTGAGGAAAAAAACACCATGACGAACCCAATGACCTTGGACTTGATCTCAGTGTAGCTACAAAGCAATTAAACTTGAAGTCACAGCCCATCTTGGATTGAACGAAAAACAAAATAAAGCATGAATAAAAACTATTCCATCTATTAATTACCTAATTTGTCATTTCCACATATTAATGTTGTTAACTCAACAAACCATACAAACTGAGGTAGAAACTACTCAAGAGGGTTGAGTTACTTCCTGCCTTCTAGGTATCACTGTATATTGATAGAAAAATAAAAGCTGTGCAATGTGTGAACAATTCAAAAAACAACTTCTCAGACTGACAGTATTGCAGTCAATCACACACTGTTCACTTTCTTCAAATTTGCACAGAAGACCGTAATTTTCACAGAACTATATCAATGTGCATGCAGAATTTTAAATGGCGTTACTAATTGTTTATTTTACTCCTGTTTGTTTTACCGTGTACCTCTTGCTTGGTATACTTGCTCGCCCCGGTATAAACTATTTTCTTGCCTAGCAGAATTGCTATTGCGACATCCAGTGGACACATTTAGAACAGCGGTTTCTTTAATTAAAAAATGCAATTCAATTTTACACTTAGCAAACTCATCTCGCGGGCTTGATTGAACCTGTTCGGCCGGCGGACCGCGTGTTTGACATCGCTGGTCTACATCATGCTCTTAAACTGAAGAAATAACCAATACTATACAATATTTATCACGTAAAGTAATCACAATATATAATAATAATAATGCAATTAACCATTCTATACAGGGTTTCCGCGGGGCATTAAAAATTGTTAAAAGGATTTTGCTAAAATTAAGGCCTTAAATGGCAATAAAAAGCATTAACTGTGATGTGTGTGTATGTGAAGTGAATCATATTTATATAGTGCTTTTTCTCTAGTGGGGGCGGCGTGGCGAAGTTGGTAGAGTGGTCGTGCCAGCAATCGGAGGGTTGCTGGTTACTGGGGTTCAATCCCCACCTTCTACCATCCTAGTCACGTCCGTTGTGTCCTTGGGCAAGACACTTCACCCTTGCTCCTGATGGCTGCTGGTTAGCGCCTTGCATGGCAGCTCCCGCCATCAGTGTGTGAATGTGTGTGTGAATGGGTGAATGTGGAAATACTGTCAAAGCGCTTTGAGTACCTTGAAGGTAGAAAAGCGCTATACAAGTATAACCCATTTATCATTTATTATCATCAGTGACTCAAAGCGCTTTACATAGTGAAACCCAATATCTAAGTTACATTTAAACCAGTGTGGGTGGCACCGGTAGCAGGTGGGTAAAGTGTCTTGCCCAAGGACACAACGGCAGTGACTAGGATGGCGGAAGCGGGTATCGAACCTGAAACCCTCAAGTTGCTGGCACGGCCACTCTACCAACCGAGCTATACCGCCCTAACAAGTGTACGTGTACTTTGGAAGAGGCTCCGCACGATGGTAGTCTTCTAATTCGCTGTGAAATAAATCCACTTTGGCATCTTTTTCCAGAAATGTCCGTTCTCATCACAATTAAAAACTTGCCGTGGTATGAATCCGGTTTTATCTACCTCTTCAATACGAGCATGCACAATATGGCTGTCAACAGGACACAAAATGAACAAATGAGGCGTTCGTACACAGAGACATGGCATATTCGACGCAATCTCAAAGTTTGTGGATCAAAAACTTTGCTAATAGAGGGTTTGGTAAATCACGACTCCACTGTATTCTTTAATCCTATATTTGTTAGTGGGGTATCTTGTTCAGCTCTTTCTAATGTGAACCTAATACTCCTTGTATAATATTTGCATATTTATGTATCCTCTGCGTGCCAGAAAAAAAAAAAACTTTGGTCCTCAAATGGCGTGCACTTTGGACACTCTTACCCTAACACATCTGTTTTAAACCCTGCAGGTTCTACTTGGGCGGCCCTACCAGTATTCGTGGTTTCAGCATGTACAGCATGGGACCGCAGAGTGAAGGTGAGATGTCAACTTGCACCTGCACCCTCAATATTTTCTTTTTTTTTATTATTATTGATTTTGTAACACGGAATGTGCTGGGTTTTTTTATTTTTTTTATTTTGTAACACGGAATGTGCTGGTTTTACTGGTATGACAGGCGATTACCTTGGAGGGGAAGCCTACTGGGCAGGAGGCCTTCACCTCTACACTCCTCTGCCTTTCCGGCCTGGCAAAGGCGGCTTTGGCGACCTTTTCCGAACGCACTTCTTTCTCAACGCCGGAAACCTTTGTAACCTCAACTATGGTGAGCGGGAGTAGAACCTCTGAAGTTTGATGTCCCTAAGGTTGGGTTTACAGGAACGTGTAAAATGTTGACCCAGGGACAAATGATTTAAATAGCAAAGGACTTGTTTGGTTGATCGATGGCCTTGTTGTTTTCTTCTGGAAGCAATATTAAGTAGCTTGGTCATTCTAACGCACAGGGGAGGGTCCGCAAGCACATTTGAAGAAACTGGCAGAGTGCATCCGCTGGTCATATGGACTTGGCATCGTATTACGTTTGGGGAACATTGCCCGACTGGAGCTGAATTACTGCATTCCCATGGGAGTCCAGAGTGGAGACAGGTAAAGATGTTCACTCAGGCCACCTTGAAGTCCGCTACTGGTACAGGGATGTGTTTCTGTAAATATCTTCATTTGGTGCTCATTCATCATTCTTTCAGGATATGCGATGGGGTCCAGTTTGGAGCAGGAATCCGGTTCCTCTGAAGCCACGGGAGCGCCACAGCACTAGACGTTGTTGTTATTGTTGAAAGGACGATTGCTTGTAGTGGATGTGTGTTGCATCTTATCACTTCAATAAACCGTGTTTGCACTGAAGTTGTACTGCAATGTCTATTTTGTCCTCCTCTCCATTGCTAACTTTGATGCCTGTTCCTCAGCAATGACAAATTACGAGAGATGTGACATTTGCGAATGAATCGAGTCTTTTGAACGGCTCTTGTAAGTGAACAATGACAACCGATCCCCAGTTGCGAACCGTTTGTTTGGGAGCCGTTTTGTCATGTACACGCTACTAGAAAATTAGTCATGCTCAACAGAAACTGAGCAGCATTTGGATTCACTTAAAATTAAATAAAAAAATATACTGTATATACAGTCAAGAAAATAAGTATTTGAACACCCTGCTATTTTGCAAGTTCTCCCACTTAGAAATCATGGAGGGGTCTGAAATGTTCACTGTAGGTGCATGTCCACTGTATGAGAGATAACATTTTTAAAAAAATCCAGAAATCACAATTATGATTTTTTTAACAATTTATTCGTGTGATACAGCTGAAAATAAGTATTTGAACACCTGTCTATCAGCTAGAATTCTGACCCTCAAAGACCTGTTAGTCCGCCTTTAAAAGTCCTACTCCACTCCACTGTATTATCCTGAATCAGATGCACCTGTGTGAGGTCGTTAGCTGCATAAAGACACCTGTCCACCCCATGCAATCAGTAAGACCCAAACATTCAGCATGGCTAAGAGCAAAGAGCTGTCCAGAGACAAAATTGTACAACTCCACAAGGAGGGAAAGGGCTACGGAGAAATTGCCAAGCAGCTTGGTGAAAAAAGGTCCACTGTTGGAGCAATCATTAGAAAATGGAAGAAGCTAAACATGACGGTCAATCTCAATCGGAGTGGAGCCCCATGCAAGATATCACCACGTGGGGTCTCAATGATGCTAAGAAAGATGAGGAATCAGCCCAGGACTACAAGGCAAGACTTGGTCAATGACCTGAAAAGAGCTGGGACCACTGTTTCCATGGTCACTGTTGGTAATACACTAAGACGTCATGGTTTGAAATCATGCATGGCACGGAAGGTTCCCCTGCTTAAACCAGCACATGTTAAGGCCCGTCTTAAGTTGGCCAATGACCATTTGGATGATCCAGAGGAGTCATGGGAGAAAGTTTTGTGGACAGATGAGACCAAAATTGACCTTTTTGGTCATAATTCCACTATGCGTGTTTGGACGAAGAAGAATGATGCGTACCATCCCAAGAACACCATCCCTACTGTGAAGCATGGGGGTGGTAGCATCATGCTTTGGTGGTGTTTTTCTGCTCATGGGACAGGACGACTGTACTGTATTGAGAGGATGACTGCAGCCATGTACTGTGAGATTTTGGCCAAAAACCTCCTTCCCTCAGTCAGATCATTGAAGATGAGTCGTGGCTGGATCTTCCAACATGACAATGACCCAAAGCACACAGCCAGGAAAACCAAGAGGTGGCTTCGTAAGAACCGTATCAAGGTTCTGGAGTGGCCTAGCCAGTCTCCAGACCTAAATCCAATTGAAAATCTTTGGAGGGAGCTGAAAGTCTGTGTTACTCAGCGACAGCCCAGAAACCTGACTGATCTAGAGAAGATCTGTGTGGAGGAGTGGGCAAAAATCCCTCCTGCAGTCTGTGCAAACCTGGTGAAGAACTACAGGAAACGATTGACCTCTGTAATTGCAAACAAAGGCTACTCTACCAAATAATGTTGGTGTTCAAATACTTATTTTCAGCTGTATCACACAAATAAATTGTTAAAAAATCATAGATTGCGATTTCTGGATTTTTCTTTTTAGGTTATCTCTCATACAGTGGACATGCACCTACCATGAAAATTTCAGACCCCTCCATGATTTCTAAGTGGGAGAACTTGCAAAATAGCAGGGTGTTCAAATACTTATTTTCTTGACTGATATATACACATTTATTATTTTTGAAATTGTATTAATTTTTTTATTTGATCTATTTTTATTTGGATACACTTTTGTGGTTGTGGTTCATTGTTCTGATATGTAATAGTTCAAGCTTACCCACACCAAGTAGGGTATTGTTTTGTATTTGTTTTTCTAGTTTTGAATATGATTTTTGATATCCATTTAATGCATTTTATTCCTAATTGTGTATTTTTTTCATCCATCTTCTTCCGCTTATCCGAGGTTGGGTCGCGGGGGCAGCAGCCTAAGCAGGGAAGCCCAGACTTCCCTCTCCCCAGCCACTTCGTCCAGCTCCTTCCGGGGTATCCCGATGCGTTCCCAGGCCAGCCGGGAGACATAGTCTTCCCAACGTGTCCTGGGTCTTACCTGTGGCCTCCTACCAGTCGGACGTGCCCTAAACACCCGTAGGGAGGTGTTCGGGTGACATCCTGACCAGATACCCAAACCACCTCATCTGGCTCCTCTCGATGTGGAGGAGCAGTGGCTTTACTTTGAGATCCCCCCAGATGGCAGAGCTTCTCACCCTATCTCTAAGGGAGAGCCCCGCCACCCGGCGGAGGAAACTCATTTCGGCCGCTTGTACCTGTGATCTTGTCCTTTCGGTCACAACCCAAAGCTCATGATGCCTGTTCCTCAGCCATGACAAATTACGAGAGATGTGACATTCACGAACGAATCGGGTGAGAGAAAATTCAAACCAGTGATGCCACTTTCAAAGCATGGATATAGGGCAGCACGTTATGGAATGTTTACAATGAAAACCAAAAAAATAAAATTAGAGCCACTATTTAATTCATTCATTTGTTTTCATTTATTTATTTATTTCAGGCAATGACATAAAAAAGTACTAAGTTGACAACACTTAATAATATAAATTAACATAGTGCAAAGATAATTTATAGTATGTAATGCATGATTGTCCAGTTTTTGCCTGAAAGGGAGTGGGAAGAAGATAACTTAAGGGAGTGGGAAAAAGATCATTTAGGGAGTGGGAAGAAAGATAACTTTCAGGATAAATCCCACTCAAGTAAAATTAGTGTGAATTAAAATTATTCAGATGATGTATGTATCCATGCCATATCGTATCTTAATAACGGATACAAGTGATTGTTTCTTTGTTTAAAAAAATTAAATAAATAAAAAAAACTACAATACCGAGCCAGTCTTTAACAGCTCTTTGAAAGGAACGGCTGCTCAAGATCCGGCTCCCTTCAAACATTTATATAATATATCTTTATAAATATACATCAATAGATATCTGTTTGTAGAGATTCGTATTTGAAAACGTGTATTTTTTAAATCATTTTAATGAGATTGTTTTGTTGGGTTAGGACAGGGGTGTCCAAAGTGTGGCCGGGGGGCCATTTGCGGCCCGTAGCTTGTTTTTAATTGGCCCGCGACACCGACAAAATACAATTTCTGCTTAGGAAAAATGGAACCAGACCAAATCCCCCCCAAAATGGGACCTGAAAACCAAAATTGCTGTTGACCTGTGCGTCTTTTACATGGTGTTTGATGAACATATGTACACATTGCTTGCAAGATATGGTAAGATTTTGAGTTTGCGAAAGCAAAATATTAATAATAATAAGTATTGATAAAGACTAATTAAGTTAAAGTTAAGTTAAAGTACCAATGATTGTCACACACATAAGATGAATAATTGATTGAACTACATTGTACTAGTTTTTTGTTACGTTTCGTTTTATGTATGCACTCCGGGATGCAGGGACGGCAGGCAAGTGCAGAAAACAATGGTAATGGTAAGATTTTGAGTGTGCTAAGCCTTATAATGTAATAATCATACTACTATTGATAAAGAATAGTAATAAGAATAATTGATTCAACTACATTGTATTAGTTTTTGTTACGTTAGGCACTCCGGGATGCAGAGACGGCAGGCAAGTGCAGTAAACAAGTCTTCTTTACCAGAGAAAGGCAGGTGCACAAATGGAAAAGAGACGCATGAAGTGTAAAGGTACAATGTTGAGGTCGTGAAAAAGGACAAAAGAACAAAAAAATAAGAGCGCTGGACTGGAAATCATGCAAAATAAAAAAAACTAATTATAACTGGCATGTAAGAGGTTTTCGGGTCTTGAATGTACAAAAAAAAGTACAAAGTGGCCCCGAGAGCCTTCAACTTTTCTGTATGCGGCCTTTGCTGGAAAAAGTTTGGACACCCCTGGGTTAGGAGTTACGGCACGGCACTTTCGCGCATTTTATAGTCACGTGGTACACACTCCGGCAAACTGTTGGCTAAAGCTACGCATGCGCCTTCTTTTTTACTTCCGTAGCAGCTTAGCCTTCGAAGCCCAGAACGTTGCAGGGACGGCGGTCAATGCATTATTCTAATGTTTTTTTCCCGAAGTTTCACCTTCTTCCGCTTCCATTGTTCTAAGTGACTGGTGATGTGGTGTTAACTAGTGGCCACGACCCCAACGAAAAGAAGAATATATCGTGGGATTTTTGCTGCGGTTCAATTGGCGGTTTTATCTGAGCGAAAGGCACTCCGACCCACGCTGATGGCGGTCACCATCGAGGATCTCTATCGGAACTACGGCATCCTTGCCGATGCCAAGGACGACGTTAGCCAGGTGATACAAAGGCCCGCATGTTTTTCCTATCTGACTTTTAATGCTTTACTGTAGCGCAACGTGTTCGATGTTGGGCTACTGTTGACGGCGGCTAAATTACGTAAGCTAGATGTGTATGTGCGCTAAGCTAGCTGCTAGCAGTTAGCCGAGCGAAGGCTCATGTTTTAACATAACAGCTAGGGCTGAAAACTGTATCACGATATAAGTATTTTTTTAAATCAGTTTTTATATTATTTATGACTTTTCGAAATTAAGGACCACAAGAAAATTATATTTAATGTAAATATTTGTATTTCCTCTGATTCAGCTATCAAGGCAGAAAGGACAGGAAATGTCTACACAGGCAATGAAAACTCTCAATCAGTGTAAACAAAATTCTAAAATTACAATTAACAATCACCTCTTAAAATGAAGGTGTAAAAATATAGAATACGTAAGAAATGCTTATTAAAGTGTAACAAAATAGTGTGGTTTACTGCCAGGTAGTTACAGCTGTGTAACATTAATTTGGTCTGTTTTTCCACCCGCATTAAGGAAATTTATTTGTTTTACAGTAATTATTATTTTAATATTATTGGACCAAATTACTATTATTTAAAGTAGCACGTTAGTTATAGTTTGTTATTTTATTTATGCGGTCCTGTACTTTGGACGAGGGTTGAAAAGAAAAGAGATAAAATGTTTTTAAAAAATCACATAAACCACCATACTGCCGAGGTGACTCTTCCTGTCTTATCTGCAATTTATTTGCTTTCTGCAGAACTAATTTTTTGTTTTTTTACACTACATGCAAAGATGTGTAACATAATAAGCTGTGTAACATAATATAATATATCTGTAGATATATTATTCTGTACACATTATGTATATATTCGTATATATGTTAGATTTGTTATCGCTATATTAGTCTAATTATACCTGCATTGTCCTTTCCATCCTTACACTTTCCATCATTGTAACTGAGCTACTGTTTTGAACAATTTCCCTTGTGGATCATTAAAGTTTGTCTAAGTCTAAGAATCAACCATGAGACAACAAGATGGCGCAACCAAACTTGATAGACACCTACCATATTTTTCGGACTATAATTCGCAGTTTTATGTGACTTATACTCAGGAGCGACTTATGTGTGAAATTTTTAACACATTACCGTAAAATTAGCTTGTTCACTATTCTTTATTTATTTTAAATTGCCTTTCAAATGTCTATTCTTGGTGTTGGGTTTTATCAAATAAATTTCCCCAATAAATGCGACTTATATTCCAGTGCGACTTATATATGTTTTTTTCCTTCTTTATTATGCATTTCCGGCCGGTGCGACTTATACTCTGGAGCGACTTATACTCCGAAAAATACGGTACATGTGAAATTAGTGTTGAAAGGCGGAATTCCCCGTTTTTAAACATTCATTTTCACGTCAAAATATAACCTACGTGTTTTTCAATGTAATATCAATACAAATGCGATCTAAAGAAACTTTCTTGAGCAGCTGCACGCTTTTCCTCTTGCCTAAAGGCCACACTGCGTTGCAGGATGGGGAGACAATCGGGTGCACCAAAAAAAGCCTAAAGTTAGCTAATCATCTAGCTAGTTCACTTGTTGTCGCCTCTGTTCGTTCCCCGAGCCACAACGTTGGCAGCTGTCCACTTTGCTGCTACTCATATATGGAAGAGTACAACTCCGAACACTGTTATTTTCTCGAACCAGTTTATTAGTAGCCAGCGAGTAGGTATATTTTTGACGTGACTGATTGTAAACAGAGGTCACAACATCGGAAGTTTATTACCCGAGGGGATGTGGCTACAGGATGGAGTTGCCAAACAAGAAACATTGTCTGAATTCTTTGCATGCATGTTATAGACTTTTACATGAAATTTCAATGACAATAATGTTAGTAAATTAGCTACTAAATTCTGCGGTACATTACATGGGACATGTAAGTGTCGAAAAGACAGCCAAAATAGGTTTGTAGATGAGAATACATTTAAAGGTAAAAAATAGTTCATCCAATTGCAGAAAAAGTTTTTCAAAAATGTATTTCGGGGTTTATGTGGAAGCATATCGTGATGATAGAAATGTTCCTCTCTTTTTTTCACTATTTTCCAAAATTTTATTGTCTTTTTTTCTTTTCTTTAAAGGGTGCTCACGTCCCTGTAGTTGATACTGTTACCTGATTTGCTGTTAGCGTGTCACTGCCACTGATCAGTGATTACTTCCTGTGTTGCCAGAGCGCGAGTGCCTCTATTCATGCAACCAACCTTTGCTTCGTAACTTCCGCTTTCTTCGGACAAAGAAGGGAAAAAAATTATCGAATACATTTTTTATTGGTATTTTATTGATATCGTTTTATCGCCCAGTCCTGGGACTTACTATATATAAATAGACTCAGATCCATGTCATCAATGTCGTCAATCAATTCTCTGCAGCATAAAGATGCCTACCAAGTCATCCTTGATGGTGTGAAAGGTGGTCCCAAGGAGAAGCGATTGGCAGCTCAATTCATTCCCAAGTTCTTCAGCAATTTCCCGGAGTTGGCAGACGCGGCCATCAACGCCCAATTGGATCTTTGTGAAGACGACGACATCTCGGTAAGTGGGGCTTGCTCATGTCGTTTGTTTGTGTAGACGTAACGTAATAAGTTGGGGGTAAGGTATTTCCCCAGGTTGAGTGACATTGACAGGCGGATCAGAATGGCAAGTACAGTCATATGGTTGTAAAGGTCAATCTATATAACCGCCCTCGCCCATGGTTACGAGCTTTGACTAGTGACAGAAAGAGCAAGATTACGGTCGAAATGAGTGGGCTCACCCTCAAAGATGGGTTGAGAAGTTCAAAGTGGAGCCCCTGCTCCATCACTCTTGTCCTAATGCCTGTGCTGGGCAGGAGGAGGCTAGGTGTAGGCCTAGGATAGATGCACAGGTTATGTCATCGCAGATGGCCTGGCAACGTGAAAGACTGGGAAGGCATCCCTACTGAGATTGCTGCCGTATAAACCAAAAAAATGTATGAACAGAGCAAGAAAGGGGTCAACTCTCGTTTCTTTTCTTTGGTCCAGATTCGGCGGCAGGCCATTAAGGAGTTACCGCGCTTTGCAACTGGTGACAACATCCTGAAAGTTTCAGATATTCTCACTCAGCTCCTACAGACAGGTATTTAATGTTGATGTATCTGAATAAATCCTCTGTCACTCATTTTTCAAATCAAATATAATCTGAAGTGTAATTTCTGCGTTTGTTTTCTCAGATGACACGGCTGAATTCAACCTCGTCAACGTATCGCTGATTTCTATCTTCAAGATTGACGCAAAAGGTGCGTACATGTTTGCTTGATGAGCTACGTAAAACATTTTGCCTATCATTCCCAATCCTAATGTGAGACAAGAACACATTTTTCTTTTTTATGCATTCTAACTGGTAAATAAACGCTAACAATGGAGCCAATAGGAGTCGCTCTAATCCACTCTCATCCTGCTCTAAAAACATCCAAACACGTCCATCAACATTTTATATACACACTGTAAGAATATATGTAATGTAGTAACATGCACAATCATATTACCACTTGATATATAAGTATTTTTGTCTTTTTAAGCACGCATCACATTCGCTTTTCCCTTCAACAATAGCAAATACTACTAATAGTGGTAGACTTCATGAATGATGAATAGGATTACCTTGGAACAAGAAAATGATCCAGAACCTTATATTTTTGCGCCTGAATATTAGGAGGATGAGCTACAAGTTTAAAGGCCTACTGAAACCCACTACTACCGACCACGCAGTCTGATAGTTTATATATCAATGATGAAATCTTAACATTGCAACACATGCCAATACGGCCGGGTTAGATTAGTAAAGTGCAATTTTAAATTTCCCGCGAAATATTCTGCTGAAAACGTCTCGGTATGATGACGCTTGCGCGTGATGTCACGGATTGTAGCGGACATATTGGGACACCATTGTGGCCAGCTATTAAGTCGTCTGTTTTCATCGCAAAATTCCACAGTATTCTGGACATCTGTGTTGGTGAATCTTTTGCAATTTGTTTAATGAACAATGAAGACGGCAAAGAAGAAAGCTGTAGGTGGGAAGCTGTGTATTAGCGGCCGGCTGCAGCAACACTACCAGGAGGACTTTGAGTTGGATAGCAGACGCGCTACCGTGAGTACGCAGCTTCGGCTTCCAAACATTTGATCGCTTGCCCGTACGTGCGTGCTGCTATGTGCATGTCACGTACGTGACTTTGGGGAAATATATGTGCTGTATGAACTTTACGGAGGTGAACGGTACTTTGGGCTGTGGGATTGGTTGTGTTGTGCGGGTGTTTGAGTTGTATTGGTGGGTTATATGGATGGGAGGGGGGAGGTGTTTGTTATGCGGATTAATTTGTGGCATATTAAATATAAGCCTGGTTGTGTTGTGGCTAATAGAGTATATATATGTCTTGTGTTTATTTACTGTTTTAGTCATTCCCAGCTGAATATCAGGTCCCATCCGCCTCTCACAGCATCTTCCTTATCTGAATCGCTTCCACTGCCCTCTAATCCTTCACTCTCACTTTCCTCATCCACAAATCTTTCATCCTCGCTCAAATTAATGGGGTAATTGTCGCTTTCTCGGTCCGAATCACTCTCGCTGCTGGTGGCCATAATTGTAAAAAATGTGCAGATGTGAGGCGCTCCACAACCTGTGACGTCACGCTACTTCCGGTACAGGCAAGGCTTTTTTATCAGTGACCAAAAGTTGCGAACTTTATCGTTGATGTTCTCTACTAAATCCTTTCAGCAAAAATATGGCAATATCGCGAAATGATCAGGTATGACACATAGAATGGACCTGCTATCCCCGTTTAAATAAGAACATTTCATTTCAGTAGGCCTTTAAGGCCTTGTTCACACTGCAGGTCAATTCCAATTTTTTAAAGTTATTATTAGTCCGGCCCACATGGAAATAGATTTTCCTCCCCCTGATAGAGAACATGCAAGAGGATCCCCTGCTGACCTCCCTATGGAGTGGAACCTCACTTTATGAAGTTAGGACCACTGGTGGACCACTCCTCTATGCATCGGTTGGTGATGCCCCGACTTGTCTACATGCAAGCGGATCCCCTACGGACCTCCCTATGAACTGGACTCGCACATTATTAACCATCCCAATGGGTTGAGTTTTTTTACTTGCCTGGATGTGGGATCAGAGTTGAGGATGTCGTTGTGGTTTGTGAAGCCCTTCAGGCATTTGTGATTAAGGGCTGTGTATATTAACTTTGATTGATTGATTATTACACACGGCACTCAAACATCTGCCAAAATGTTTTAGTACGACTTTGGTAAGCTTTGAAGCAGCACTGCTTCAATGGAACGCGGAGCATTACCTCTACCGTGGTCAGACGTACTGTGCTTCAACAACATACTATTGTGTGGTGTGTGTGAATAAGGACCCCTAAATAGAACCTATTAGGAGACATATTATCTGGCGTTTTGTTTTGCACTATCATGCAAAACAAACTTTTCTTATTTATTGGGACCTGCTTATGTGTATATGGGATCTGCATAAGTCCTAAAAATTTGCACGCATCCGCCATTGTAGTTCACGCCGACACAGTAGTCAATAAGCTCCTTCTTCGTTCCCTTGATGTGGGGCATTCATTCTTTGATGTTGCCAATTCTAATATAAAGTAGAGTACAGTTCTAATTAACATACGTCAGTAGACTCGCTAAGGAAGCCTTAAAAACTACCGGTACAACAAAGTGGAAGTGGGGCCACTTAAATAAGACTTAACTAGAATTAACTTAAAGGCCTACTGAAATGAATTTTTTTTATTTAAACGGGGATAGCAGATCTATTCTATGTGTCATACTTGATCATTTCGCGATATTGCCATATTTTTGCTGAAAGGATTTAGTATAGAACAACGACGATAAAGATTGCAACTTTTGGTATCTGATAAAAAAAAGGCTTGCCCCTACCGGAAGTAGCGTGACGTAGTCAGTTGAACATATACGCAAAGTTCCCTATTGTTTACAATGATGGCCGCATGAAGTGAGAGAGATTCGGACCGAGAAAGCGACAATTTCCCCATTAATTTGAGCGAGGATGAAAGATTTGTGGATGAGTAAAGTGCAAGTGAAGGACTAGTGGGGAGTTGAAGCTATTCAGATAGGGAAGATGCTGTGAGAGCCGGGGGTGACCTGATATTCAGCTGGGAATGACTACAACAGTAAATAAACACAAGACATATATATACTCTATTAGCCACAACACAACCAGGCTTATATTTAATATGCCACAAATTAATCCTGCATAAAAACACCTGCGTGTTTGTTACGCTAGCTCCTAGCTCCTCTGCTAGCTCCTAGCTCCATAGAACACGCCAATACAATTCAAACACCTGATCAACACACACAATCACTCAGCCCAAAAGACCGTTCACCTAACCCAAGGTTCATAAAGCTTATATATTTTTAAAAAGTTACGTACGTGACGCGCACATAAGGTCAAGCTATCTAATGTTTAGCAGCCAAGGCTGCATACTCACGGTACCTGATATTCAGCTGGGAATGACTACAACAGTAAATAAACACAAGACATATATATACTCTATTAGCCACAACACAACCAGGCTTATATTTAATATGCCACAAATTAATCCTGCATAAAAACACCTGCGTGTTTGTTACGCTAGCTCCTAGCTCCTCTGCTAGCTCCTAGCTCCATAGAACACGCCAATACAATTCAAACACCTGATCAACACACACAATCACTCAGCCCAAAAGACCGTTCACCTAACCCAAGGTTCATAAAGCTTATATATTTTAAAAAAGTTACGTACATACGCAAAAAAAAGTTGCGCACATACGGTCAAGCGATCAAATGTTTAGAAGCCAAAGCTGCATACTCACAGTAGCACGTCTGCGTCTTTGTCATCCAAATCAAAGTAATCCTGGTAAGAGTCTGGGTTGTCCCAGTTCTCTACAGGCGTCTGTGTATCGAAGTCAAAAGTCCTCCTGGTTAGAGTCTCTGTTATCCGAGTTCTTCCATCTTGACTGCATCTTTCGGGAATGTAAACAAAGAAGCGCCGGCTGTGTACTGTTGTTGCTGACTACGTTAGAAAAATACGTCCATTTCGCACCGACAACTTTCTTCTTTGCTTGCTCAGCTTCCTTCTCCATAATGCAATGAACATGATTGCAACAGATTCACGAACACAGATGTCCAGAATACTGTGGAATTATGAAATGAAAACAGAGCTTTTTCGTATTGGCTTCAATGTGGAAGGCATACCCGTGTTCGCCGGTCTACGTCACGCGCATACGTCATCCTCAGAGGCGTTTCGAACCGGAAGTTTAGCGGCAAATTTAAAATGTCACTTTATAAGTTATCCGGCCGTATTGGCATGTGTTATAATGTTAAGATTTCATCATTGATATATAAACTATCAGACTGCGTGGTCGGTAGTAGTGGGTTTCAGTAGGCCTTTAAACAATTAAAAAAGCTTATTTTTTTCTCCTCTTGCTCAGGCATACTTTTTGCCCCACAGGAGCTTCCGTAGCTTGCACCGTCTCCTTTATTATGTGGCTCAAATAGCAAAACATGGCTAACGAGAGCGAAACGTTTGTTTCAAAGAAAAGTGTTGTCAGTATTTTGGTTCCGTGGCAACAGTCGCGGAACAAATGACTGCACGGGCCAAAGTGTTTTTTCAAAAAGGCATCCGCACAAGGAACTTGTTCCAGCATCTGAAACGTTTACTTTATCTACTTCCTGAAACAAACTATAGTCCTGTCAATGTTTCACCTCATTATTGATTTGGATATAAATGGTAAATGGGTTGTACTTGTATAGCGCTTTTCTACCTTTTTAAGGAACTCAAAGCGCTTTGACACTATTTCCACACTTACCCATTCACACACACTGATGGCGGGAGCTGCCATGCACGGTGCTAACCAGGCCCATCAGGAGCAATATGTATATGTATAATACTACATTTTTATTTGCAGAAGTATGTTATTCAAGACAGAAGTTTGCACTTTATTGATCTCAATGTTGGAGATTATTTGCATGCATTGCGCAATGCTACATTTTTGTTAACGTAATTCTTCTATTCAAGCAGAAGTATTGCTTCCCATTCTTTAAAAAATATTCCATAAAAAGTATAATTTATATATGGTAAGGATAAGGGAAAGATGCAGTGTATGCAGTGTAATTTCAAACTACTCGTTTTTGATCCGGTAAAATAAAAACTTGTTTTGAATTATGTCTGTCATTCTATGGTTTCTTTACAAAGTAGGGAAAATACATTTTAAATCACATTTTTTTGTGGAAAAATCACATTTTATTTTTAGACCTACTTGGTTTTAATATTCAGGTTACGCCATGTGAATGGAGTATTGTAGGGATGTTTTTAGAGGGATTCATGGGCGCAATAGAGTAATCCTGTTAGCTGCATTGTTAGCCACCTCATGCTTGCTGTATTTTACGACTTACAATGAAAAAAAAAAGGAAAACGTGTGTTCTTGTATTCCATGATTGTGAATGATAGGCAAAATTCCCCCATAAAGTGCAGTTCCCCTTTAAGCTTTGGGGTTAAAAGAAAATGCCATATTCACACTTGGTCAAGTCATCTTGCAGCAATGTCTGCCGTCTGTCCCGCAGGCACCCTGGAGGGCCTCTTCTCTCAGGTGCTGCAGGGTGTAGACATCGTGCGAGAGCGGGCCATCAAATTTCTGTCCACCAAACTGAAGACCCTACCAGAGGACGTCATGACAAAAGAGGTGGAAGACTATGTCTTTACTGAGACGAAGAAGGTTGGTGTTTTTGTCTTTGTAACCGTGCTTGTGATAGCGACATTATTAACAAACTTCCAGTGAATCGCGGTTGTGTTTCTCTGGGTCCATTTTTTTAACACACACACACCCTGCTCAAGGTTTTTGCTTTAGTTTCCATTACACAGTATTATAACACCTGGTGAAATAAGCTGACGTTGGGCCTGATTTACTAAGATCCAAATACGACGCGCACGACAATGATGTAAATTGTAAGTGGGCGTGTTGCGTGGGATCTACTAAGACTTTGTGTGCAGTTGAAAAGTGGTGCAGACCGTCCTATTTAAATGAGGCTTTTACTAAGGAGACGATCATTTTCTGCACATTCATGTTATCATGCTCCGACCTGGGTGCAATGTATTGAACCAGCAGCACACATCTGAAAGCTGTAACAATTTTTCTGAATCGCAATCTAGACAACATATGCACACTGACACTTAATTCTGTGCGCCAGACTGTGGATCGCATCACCAGCACATTAGTAATATATTTCCTGTATAAAAATTAACGACATTTAAAAAAAAAAAAAGAGGCAGACACCAAAGCGCATCAATTGAATGTTTTAATTAGGCCCGGAAGTCATCCAGCAGCTATGAAATTATGTTGCTGAATAGACAATATCTCTAATCTTTTTTAAATTTTTGACCGTCCACAATGTTGAAACACACACACACACACACACACACACACACACACACACACACACACACACACACACACACACACACACACACACACACACACACACACACACACACACACACACACACACACACACACGTAGGACGGAGCAGTGCAAGCACTGATCCTGCAGCCGTGTGTGGAACTGTCAGTTTGCGCGTCCTTCTGACACATGCTCAATAACACAAAATAGTGCTTGCAAAATGTTGATGAGTGTTGATAAATCACATTGCGTGTCCTAAATATTTATATTTGCTTCTTCTCCTCCCAGTATGTGGGCGTTTTGATGATCAGGCAGGCATCCCAGATGCCTCTATTTCTAGCCAAAGTAGTAATTCATGTTCGATGTTCGTACAAAACCACTAAAACATTGCGTATTGATAGAGTCAAATTGCTTTTGTGGTGTAGCAGCTGGCTATGGGGTTCTAGCCAATGGCTTTGACTGATCAGCTTTGCGTGTGCTATCAAGTTTGCATGTGTTTTAGCACCTGCTTGTTCTTCTCCTCAGGTGCTTGAGGACGTGACCGGAGAGGAGTTTGTGCTTCTGATGCGTTTGGTGTCGGGCCTTCGCGTGCTGCAGACGGTAAGCGGGCGTCAGCAGCTGGTGGAGCTAGTGGTGGAGCAGGCCTTCCTGGAGCAGGAGCTCAACCCCGGCGACCCCGACACAGTAGACCGCCTGCTGCAGTGCACACGCCAGGCACTGCCCCTCTTCTCTGTGAGTACAATACACCCGTGTTTGCGTTTTCAACAGCCTTGTCAGGACCAGGAACCCTTTTTAGTAAACAATCACGTAGATGTTTACACTGTAGGGTCGAATGTCCAATTCTGATTTTTTTTCCGTCAAATCCGGTCTTTTTAGTGGCCGTTCACATTACAAAAAATGTTTGATTTCTAATGTGAATGCAACTGGACTTGTATGCAGACATGATGTCGCCCACACTGCAGTGTTCACGGTAGTAAACACGGCTTCCAATCTATTCTTATTATTCTCTTCTGTAAAAGGAAGACTGGATTTAAGTATGTTTTACAAGCACTAGCCCACACTTCAACACAGTATGTTAGATATGGAACAATCGGTGAATTATACAAAATATACAATGCGTTATGATTTACCCATTCCTTCACTTAGAATAAAATAGCAATAGTTTTAGATATTTTAACCTTTGTATCATTTATGTGATTTCCAATGTCAAAGCAACTTTTTCTTTAACATAAGTTTTTTCCCCCAATACCCAGAGTTCTGACTCTAAAGTAGAGCAGTTGTCTATTAGAATACTTGAGAAACCTCGAGAAGAGGTTTAGGGAGAATACTTTGGCTTGTCTGCTTTGTGGTGAATATTAGCTTTAGTAACAGTATCTTTTTCCTGCAGAAAAATGTCCATTCCACGCGTTTCGTGACCTACTTTTGTGAGCACGTCCTGCCCAACCTCAGCATGCTGACGAGTCCTGTGGCCGAGCTGGACATTCAACTGGAGGTCAGGTTTAACTTTCTTGTCATGTTAGAGTTGCATGCCTTAATGCTTGCTATGAGAATGTTTCACTAAAATGGAAGACAAATCTTCTGATACTCCATACAGTGGGTATCCAAATTTCCACTGAGGGCCACACACTGAAAAATTAATATTTAGGCTTACTAGTCTACTTCTTTTAGTCTACTTCTTTTTCTGAGGTGGCACTAAGTAAATAAGTTTGTAGATCAACTTCAGATCCATCCATCAATTATGTTTTTGTGTTTTATTGAGCAATGACAGTTTTTTTTTAACTGCCTGCATGTCAGCTTTGTCTTATTTGAGTAAATATTACATTTTGTCATTAGATTACACTTGTTTGCTCTTTAATTAAAATTGTTATGGTTTTTTTTGGTAGTATTTTTAAAATGAGTCGGGGCAACACTTTGGACACCACTGCTACATACTATAGTTTCCGTGTCAACTTATAATTGCCACTTCAGTTCTTCAGAGGTTGTGCATTTTACTATCGCCATGATGTGAAATCTGGTGACGAGGTGTTGCGTAGGTGTTGCGTACGATAACCGCTCATCGTCTCATTATCATACCTCGTTATCTCCACTTTGCCAAACTCCCGCTACTCTTAACGCGGCGTTTGTGTGGTTTTTTTCTTGTGCAGGTCCTGAAGCTGATGGCGGAGATGAGTCCTTTCTGTGGCGATATGGATAAGCTGGAGACCAATCTCAATATGCTATTCACTAAGCTGCTGGTGAGCAAAAACACTTTGCTTTTGCTGCCATGGCAACAATAAAGTCACTTAAAGAAGATTGTTCAATGTGTTTTAGGAGTACATGCCTCTGCCGCCAGACGAGGTGGAAAATGGCGAAAACTCTGCCAGCGAGGAGCCCAAGCTGCAGTTCAGCTACGTGGAGTGTCTCCTTTTCAGCTTCCACCAGCTGGGCAAGAAGCTGCCGGACTTCCTCATCGACAAAGTGGACGCCGAACGCCTCAAAGACTTCAAGATAAGGTGAGGATTAAGGATGCACAGGCACGGTGCGATGTGTGTGTGCAGTAAGGATGGGTACCGGGAATCGGTACTATCGTTTGTGTATTCATTGATTTTTTTATTTTTATTGCACCGTTTAAAAAGGAGCTTAGATCTTGTTTTATTATCACATTTCTGAGTCTCATTTGCAAGTCTGACATTGCAATTGCAAGTCCAAAATGTTAGATGGCAGTATTTTATATAGAGATGTCCGATAATGGCTTTTTTGCCGATATCCGATATTATCCAACTCTTAATTACCGATTCCGATACCAACCGATACTGATATATACAGTCGTGGAATTAACACATTATTATGCCTAATTTTGTTGTGATGCCCCGCTGGATGCATTAAACAATGTAACAAGGTTTTCCAAAATAAATCAACTCAAGTTATGGAAAAAAAATGCCAACATGGAACTGCCATATTTATTATTGAAGTCACAAAGTGCATTATTTTTTTTAACATGCCTCAAAACAGCAGCTTGGAATTTGGGACATGCTCTCCCTGAGAGAGCATGAGGAGGTTGAGGTGGGGGGAGGGTGGCGGGGGGTGTATATTGTAGCCGGAAGAGTTAGTGCTGCAAGGGGTTCTGGGTATTTATTCTGTTGTGTTACGGTGCGGATGTTCTCCCGAAATGTGTTTGTCATTCTTGTTTGGTGTGTGTTCACAGTGAGGCGCATATTTGTAACAGTGTTAAAGTTGTTTATACGGCTACCCTCAGTGTGACCTGTATGGCTGTTGACCAAGTATGCATTGCATTCGCTTGTGTGTGTGAAAAGCCGTCGATATTATGTGACTGGGCCGGCACGCAAAGGCAGTGCCTTTAAGGTTTATTGGCGCTCTGTACTTCTCCCTACGTCCATGTACACGGCGGCGTTTTAAAAAGTCATAAACTTTACTTTTTGAAACCGATACTGATCATTTTAATACCGATAATTTTCGATATTACATTTTAAAGCATTTATCGGCCGATAATATCAGCAGCCCGATATTATCGGACATCTCTGAATGTATAGTTTATGGTGTGTTGGCTAGTCTTTTGTGGCGCCCAAAATGTGTTAATACTGAAAGTGTTGTACTTATTACGCTGTTGTAATGTGCATCTTAGTTGTAGTTTTCATTAACAAATTTGTAGGTGTTGAAAGAAAAAAATGGCCACAACAAGTTGCACGGCAAAGCCGCATTGGTGTGCAAATTTAGACAAAGTATCGAATTGCGTAGACAGGTTAAGCATTAAAAACTTTTCTCTTCTTTCCTCAACCACCATTGTTTGCCTGCGAAGTGAAGCTAATTATCCAAATATAGTTATGGTTGCAAATGCTAATCAGTAACATGTCATTAGCTAAGCCAACGTACAGTATATTAGCATCAAGCTAGCCCATTTCTGGGAAAGGGGAGCCTTACGCAAGTTACGCTGGAGCGTTTAAAAAAAAAATAAATGTCTTTGTTGGCATTGAAATTTGCAACATTACCAAGTGTAAGTTTCGCTTTGTCGGCAACCCAGGTACCGAAATATGGCACCGTTGGATTTTATGTGAATCGGTGCCCAGTAGGACCGGCGGGATTCAGTCGGTGCCAAAAAAAGTACCGGATTCGGTAGCCATCCCTTGTGCGCACTAAAGCCTGCTGTCGTTTTTGCCCTCCATCAGGTTACAGTATTTCGCCAGAGGCCTGCAGGTTTACATCAGACAGCTGCGAGTGGCTCTGCAGGGCAAGACGGGAGACGCGCTCAAGACAGACGAGGTGGATGCTACAATCTTTTCTACTGGCGCCGCAACACAAGCTCACTTGTTTGTGGCGTACTTGGTGCTGACGAGGACTGTTATGGTTGTCAACAGAACAAGATCAAGGTGGTGGCCCTGAAGATTACAAACAACATCAACGTCCTCATCAAGGTAGGTTGCATGAACCTGAGGCCCCGATTTAACCCTGACAGTCTTATGTTCTTCATGTGTAACAGAGTTCAGCCAAGGGCTGGGCGTTATGGCTGAAAACTGTATCACGATGGAAGTGTTTATCAGTCAATATCGATAATTTGTTTATGACCTCTTGAAAATAAAAACCAGGAGAAAAATATATTAAATGTAAACATTTTTATTTTAAATGTAAACTTCCTCTGATTATAATTCCATCAGCTATCAAGGCAGAAAGGAAATACCAACACAAGCATGGAAAACACTCGATGTAAACAAAATTATAAAATGACAATAAACTCCTAAAATTAAGGTGAAAAAATAAGGAATATGTAAGAAATGCTTAATAACGTGTAACAAAATAGTGAAACTGTAAACAGAGGAACCTGACAACTATTTTCTGCAGATTTAGTGCCAAGAAGTTACAGCTGTGCTCTAAAGGGTGAGTGCAGCTAAGGTGGTGTGGTATTACTGGTCTTGGTGGGGACCAGTGCCTTGCTTCATTTACAGACCACATTGGTCCCTTTTTTTATAAATCAAAAAAGTGCCATAATGTCTAGGTGACTTTTCAAGTTTTACCCACAATTTCTTCATTTTTACTTTCTCTTCTTACTCCATGCAAAGAATCAACCGCCAGACTACAAGATGGCGCAAACAATAAGTTAGTGTATACTGTTACCTGATTGGCTGTTAGTGTCACTCCCACGGATCAGTGATCACTTCCTGCCTTTGTTCATGCAACCAACCTTGCTTTGCAACCTTTGCTTTCTTCTGACCAAGAAGAGAGAAAAAAGATCAAACCTTTATCCAACATTTTTTATTGATTTCGATTACGTTCTATCGCTATGTAAAGTGATATCGTTTTATCACCACAGCCTATCGGTTCTTGTAGAGTCTGTGGCAGTCACTTTAGCAGATGAAGCCTATCAGCTAAATGACAGCCAGGAAGTGAAACAACTTCTATTGTCAATAATCAATGCTGAAACTATATTATATTCAATGCTTGCTGTCAATTCTACCCCTCTCCCAGGACCTCTTTCACAACCCGCCGTCGTTCAAGAGCACCATCACGCTGTCCTGGAAGCCTGTCCAGAAGAGCGAAGCTGTGGCGTACGTTTTGAGATACGGCTGCCTAAAATATTCTCGCTGAAGCAACTGATCCTCATCCCTTCTTTATCCTCCTTCTCTTCATCTGCAGCCCCAAGCGTCCATCGAGCGACGACTCGGTCCCGGGGGCCGTGGTGAAGAAACAGATCGCCCCGCAGCCTCGGCGGGACGCACGGCAAATCTACAACCCCCCGAGCGGCAAATACAGCGCCTCCCTCGGAAACTTCAACTACGGTGAGCCTACTATTGCACACACACACACCTTCATTTTTCGTTTACAATCTATTTTTACACGTCTCTCCGATAATTCCCAGCCAACGAGGTTAAAATTTGACCCACAATCTAAACACACATCCTGCGACAGGTCACAGTACACCAATGTGTTTGATGTCTTCTTCACTGTGGCTCAAAACGAATGCATACCTGCCAACAACTATGGTTTTCCCGTAATGAGTACGGTTTTTGATAATCCTAGTTTGTGAACCCGTTCTCAAACAATGGCAATAAAACTATTCTGATTCCGGTTTACGGCTGCAGTCGTAAAAACTACGGTTTTCCGGCATTGCTCTGGTAACTTCCTGTCGAGCGATTACGTATGCTGCGCGACAGGCTATTTATTGCCCGCACCAAATCGCCATGGTTCTCAACCCTAATGGACGGCCATGGAATCAGCTGCAGAAAAATTGAGTCTTAAATGACAGTGATTCCGAGAAGAATATTCCAAAGCCTGTCCAGGAATAATTATCCGTTCAAGAAAAAGGGAAAAATACGCAAACTGCACTTTATGCTGCAGTAATGTCGGGATGGAAGAAAGGAGTTGCCGCTTTCATCACGGAAACGTCTGGTAAGCAGGGAAATACGCACTAAAACTGAATTAATTTAGTAAATGCATCATTTCCTCTCCCTTATTTTGTAACCAACATAATACTCTTTTAAAATCATAGGTCATTTAATTTGAGTATTTTTCAATTTTGATATTCAGACGATAATGTTATTTCCATAAAGTGGCATGTTAAAATATTGCAACATTATTAATATTTTTTATGAATTTTTTTTATTTGGGAAACGACAGTAAATTAATTTTAAAAAATCATAGTTTTAAAGACATCTATGATGGTAACCTGTGCTACCATAGGTTTGAACTTTTTATTTATGTATCTTGTCAGTTACTCGTACTTAAACATTATTCAAATAATCGAATAGAAATTACGTGTATGTTCTTCAAGATGAGATTATTTAAATTCAGCCTGCATAGATTTATTATAACAGTAGGTTGAATAACGATTAAATTTCACATGCTCATGTAAGGATTAAAACAGTCTCTATAAATTACATAATTATTGAAAAATAATATGTATCATTAATATCCTACGGGTACTGTAAATAGTCATATCACCCTGTCTGTTTGTCAGTCTTGTAATACTTTTAAGATTTTTAAATTTTTTATTTAGTCTTACTTCTTTTTTTTTTTTTAATAGTTATATTCTGACTCATTTTTGCAGTTTTTTTTGTGTGTCAAAGGTTTGCCTTTGATTATGACAAATGTGAAGGTTTTAGCCACAATCTAGCCACAATGTAACCACTGGGCAAATTAAGGCCCAGGGGCCACACGCGGCCCATTAAGCTTTTCAATCTGGCCCGCCGGACATTCCCAAATAAATTTTTTTAGATCTTTAAGATGGAAACAGTAGCTGCCATTATGATGTGCAGTGATGTATTTAAACTACCGGAAGTCTTGAACGATACAAAGTATTTCAATGGTTGGAATCTGCGCTTTTGCATGATATACGAGTTACTATGGTAATCTACGTCACAGCAGCTCAGACGAGGTACCAAGCAGTGTGGGAGCGTTTGCACAGAGTGTTTCCAGAGGGGCCAGCCTGAAATGTGGGTGTCAGGGACAGACGCGGAAGGAGATTTTTACAACAAAGTTCTAAATCTTAGTGATATATCAGATTGTAGGTGGGGGTTTTTTTACCCTTTGCGTTCATATATCGCTGTGTTTGTTGCATTTTTGTTGTGTTTCGCTTGATTGTAAATAATGTCGATCAAAAGGAGGTGTGACATTTATATGTTGTCAATATTTAGTGTTTTATCGTTCATAGTTAATAATGTAAATCCCTCATTCCAGTAAAAAATTTTTTTAATTCCATTCCGTTTTTTAAGGCGGTCTGTCATAACATTTTTAGCATTCAATCAGACATTGTGAGTTTTTGTAATAGTGTTCCTACAAATCAGATATACTGGCCCCCAGACATATTTTTTTCTCTAAACTTGGCCCCTCGAGTCAAAATAATTGCCCAGGCCTGATCTAACTGATCAGAATGCTGGAACTTTGAAACTCACTAGACTCTCTGACTTTCAAAAGTTGGCGAATGTTTTAAGTACGACTTACTTCGTGTTCCTGTGGATATTCAAATGCCAGGTTTTCGTGATAAAATAGACAAATAATTTCACTACTTTTTCCACCTATAACCTGTACAATGCAATTGGAAAACAAACGGAAATCTTTAAAGGGGAAAAATAAAAACTTTAAAAATAACCTGTTTGCATACGGTAGATATTTGTATTACTTTTGATTATGCCCCAATTGAGACACAGCCCTTGAAATGGAATGTCATGTTTTTTGAATAAGGTGACAAATGTCACCCTAATGCTAACGTTTCCTTCACCACTATGTGACTGCAGAGCAGCGCGGCGGATTCAGGGGCGGACGGGGGCGGGGCTTCGGCACCAGAGGCAACAGAAGCCGAGGGCGGACCTACTAAGGTGGGCGTGCGGGTGCCGGGGCGGCGCTTGTCCCTCAATGAACTGCATCATCTTTCACCGTTCCAAAACGGACCACTTTGCCACAACATCTTTCTTTCTTTTTTTCTTTTTTTGATAACGACTCTCCGTATTTTTCACTCTTTCCTCACAACAGACTTCCCAAACTCCTCTAAGCCACGGTCGTAGCTCCACCCCCCAACCCCTTCTTGTTTTTATGTCTTTGTGGATCAAAAGACTGCTGACTCCTGACGAACTTTTGGCTCCCTTTTGGGTGTTTTGAAAAGAAAGCGAGAGAGGAAGCGATCTTTTTTGGTTTGCAACGTGACGTTTGAAGGCATTTCTTTCCACCTTTTATTTAATCCTGCTTTCAGTTTTTTCTATTAGTGCTCTAGCTAAATTTGCAGACGATGTACTATTTGTATTGTGGATGTTTTGTCTGATTTTTTTTTTATCATAAACTTGTATGCAAGTAGGAACAGGTGTCATTGCTGCACACACGCGGCTGCTCTCCTTTATTGATTGAATGGACAAAAAATAGAACAATAATTTGAAACATTATTGGTTAGCGATGACTAAAGTACAACACCAAACAGCCACTCATGAGACACTTGTCACCAAAATGGCAGACACATACTTATTAATACTCCATTAAAATGTATGTTTCCTGAAGCTTTTTTAAACATAAATCTAGATTGGAATGCAAACGTGTGTAAATATGTCTTATTTACCGTTTAAAATCACTGCAAGACGCCTGGAAAGAATATTTTTCTAATTTAGGATCCAAATGATTTAGAGCAGGGGTGTCAAACGTACGGCCCGTAGGCCAGATCAGGCCCGCGAACAGGTTTTATCCGGAGTTAGCTAAGCATAAAAATGAGCCGAAATTTTGAATGAAAGAAACTGCTGTTCTAAATGTGTCCACTGGATGTCGCAAGAGCAGTTGCTACATATGTACAAAATAAACCACATGATGTTAGTGCATCAGTCGGGGAAAATGATCAAACTACATAACATACTGTAATTTCATTTATTTTTTATTTTAATAGATTGAAAATTAACACCAATGAGTTGACTGATAAACATTATCACATAATTTATTCAGAAAATATAAATAATAAAGATAGAATACTATTAACCGCAACATGTAAGTGTAAAAAAACCAAACATGATTTGTACATTTTCAGAATGTGCTTGTTCTATTTTTAAACAAAGAAAACAATCTTTAAAGTTGGCTTTTATTTGTAAGTTATCGTGCTGTGATTTTACCAGTCCGGCCCACTTGGGAGTAGATTTTTCTCCATGTGGCCCTCCATCTAAGATGAGTTTGACACCCCTGGTTTAGAGGATGGTGAATTTAAGGGTTCTGCTCTTGCAGTCTGCATGCATGCTTTTGCATTTTGCAAAAAAAAAAAAAACTGTTACCAAAGCGCAAAGAAAACTGAAAATAAATTTTTGAAAGAATTTGCAAAGCAAATGTGGTATTTTAACGTTTTGCTCAAGGTTTAGAGGGAATCGCCCCTGGTTTTAGCGGAGTCTCCCCTCCAGAGGGCGCTCCACACCAGGTGTTTTCCTCTCAGATCAGACGCTTCTATTTTTATCCCTAGTATTTAAAGCGCATTTTTCCTGCAAACAAAAAGCACTGCAGCGGGGGTAACAATAAATTGTTGCAACAAAAATCGATCTATTGATCGGATAGACGTGCACCATCTCATTAATGTGTCAAATAGTAGACAGGTTTTGTGTGTTTTGGAGGAGAAAAAAAATCGACTGCCAATTTTTTTAGTTATCCACTTTGCATTTGTGGATTCTGCGCATGTGCGTTTGGAAGAAACGATATTCAAGAAATGATCTAAAATGAAAGATGGTGATGATTTTTTTGTATTTTTTGGTCTTGTTGCGCTGTGTTCTGTTCAGTGTCTGCGATGAACTTCTCATCTTTGACCAGCAGGGGGCGGTAAGCGACCGTGGAGAATTTCTGTGGTGAGTGATCGTGACCAGGTATTTCCCAAAGCACACACACACACACACACACACACACACACACACACACACAATACACACACACACACACACACACTGCAGAGCTGAAAATAATCAGGCGGTGGCGTAGGCGGCGAAGGAAGCAAACTCCAAGGAGCTGAGAAGTGAGTCTGTGCAGGCTTGAAGGTAAATCAATAAGAAGTCAACCTCAGGAGACCCCTGCAAGTCCACCTGGGGACACACGCACCCCGTGTTGTAGTTGTTACTGTGGGAGAGTTATTTGCTCTCCTATGCAGACGCGATGATGCGTTCACTGCAAGCGTCGCGTGGGAAAATTGGTTGCGCCAGTAGATGACACTGCGCATGATCCGAACGGATGTTTAAGCGACGCAATCTCGAGCGTACAAAATACCAACCCCTAAGTCCATCATCAGCTAGCTTCAATTAAATATTTGACATGAACTATGTTTGATATTTCACGAGTATCCATCCATCTTCGACCGCATTCCTGAGGTCGGGTCGCGGGGGCAGCAGCCTAAGCAGGGAAGCCCAGACTTCCCTCTCCCCAGCCACTTCGTCCAGCTCTTCCCGGGGGATCCCGAGGCATTCCCAGGCCAGCCGGGAGACATAGTCTTCCCAACGTGTCCTGGGTCTTCCCCTCCTACCGGTCGGACGTGCCCTAAACACCTCCCTAGGGAGGCGTTCGGGTGGCATCCTGACTAGATGCCCGAACCACCTCATCTGGTATACCATCAAAAGTTTCATACTTTCTGGGAATATCTACTTCCTGTCACGTGTTTGACACTTCCTGTGATATGCTTTGGATCATCAACGTTTTCATTTCCACTGTCCTTACTCATTTGTGTGAGTGATTGTGGGAATGGATGAGTGCGTGGGACTGATCGCATGAATAAGTTTGAAATATGAATGAGTGACATATTGCCTGTATGACTGAGTGAGTGGATTGAGTAGATACGTGTGAATGAGTTTGTGTAGTGTGAATGACATGATCGTATTATTGGCTGAGTGTGCGACTGATCATATTGAAGAGTTTGTGTAAAATGAATGAGGGAGTGAATTATCAGACTAATCATGAATGGGTGAAATATTGACGAGTGAGTGAATTATATGGTTGCAGGGAAATGTGTGTGTGTGTGTGTGATCGTATGAATGAGTGTGAAATACGAATAAGTGTCTAATTGCTTGTATGACTGAGTGAGTGAATTATATGGTTGAGTGGATACGTGTGAATTAATTAGTGATAGTATGAATGAGAGAGATTGTATGAATGGATGAGTGTGACTGATCATATGAATGAGTGTGTAAAATGAAAGTGGATTATCAGACTGATCATATGAATGAGTGAAATATTAGTGAGTGTATTTGTTTGCGGGGATATGTGTGAATGAATTTGTGATTGTATGAATGGATGAGTGTGTGTGTGTGTGTGTGTGTGATCGTATAAATGAGTGCGAAATACGACTGAGTGACTAAATGCCTGTATGGCTGAGTGAGTGAATTATATGGTTGCGTGGATACGTGTGAATGAATTAGTGATAGTATGAATGACATGATGGTATGAACGGGTGAGTGTGTGACTGATCATATGAATGAGTTTGTGTAAAATGAATGAGTGAATTTATCAGACTGATCATATGAATGAGTGAAATATTAGTGAGTGAATTATGTTGCGGGGATATGTGTGAATGAATTTGTGATAGTATGAATGGATGCGTGTGTGCGTGTGTGTGTGTGTGTTTGTGTGTGCATGTTTGTGTGTGTGTGTGACTGTGATCGTATCAATGAGTGTGAAATATGAACGAGTGACTAATTGCCTGTATGACTGAGTGAGTGAATTATATGGTTGAGTGGATACGTGTGAATGAATTAGTGATAGTATGAATGACATGATGGTATGAACGGGTGAGTGTGTGACTGATCATATGAATGAGTTTGTGTAAAATGAATGACAGTGAATTATCAGACTGATTATATGAATGAGTGAAATATTAGTGAGTGAATTATATGGTTGCGGGGATATGTGTGAAAGAATTAGTGATAGTATGAATGGATGAGTGTGTGTGTGTGACTGTGATCGTATGAATGAGAGTGAAATACGAATGAGTGACTAAATGCCTGTATGACTGAGTGAGTGAATTATATGGTTGAGTAGATACGTGTGAATGAATTAGTGATAGTATGAATGACATGTTGGTATGAATGGGTGAGTGTGTGACTGATCATATGAATGAGTTTGTGTAAAATGAATGACAGTGAATTTTCAGACTGATCATATGAATGAGTGAGATATTAGTGAGTGAATTAAATTGGTTGCGGGGATATGTGTGAATGAATTTGTGATAGTATGAATGTATGAGTGTGTGTGTGACTGATCGTATGAATGAGTGTGAAATATGAATGAGTGACTAATTGCCTGTATGATTGAGTGAGTGAATTATATGGTTGAGTAGATACGTGTGAATGAATTAGTGATAGTATGAATGACATGATGGTATGAATGGGTGAGTGTGTGCCTGATCATATGAAAGAGTTTTGTAAAATGAATGACAGTGAGTTATCTGACTGGTCACATGAATGAGTGAGATATTCGTGAGTGTATTATATGGTTGCGGGGATGTGTGTGAATTAATTTGTGATAGTATGAATGGATGAGTGTGTGTGTGTGTGACTGTGATCGTATGAATAAGTGACTAATTGCCTGTATGACTGAGTGAGTGAATTATATGGTTGAGTGGATATGTGTGAATGAATTAGTGATGGTATGAATGGGTGAGTGTGTAACTGATCATATGAATGTTTGTGTAAAATGAATGAGTGAATTATCAGACTGATCGAATGAATGAATGAAATATTAGTGAGTGAATTATATGGTTGTGGTAAAATGAATGAGGGAGTGAATTCGAAGACTGTAATTATATGAATGAGTGTGAAATAGGAATGAGTGAGTGAATGATATGGTTGAGTGGATATGTGTGAATGAATTAGTGACTGTATAAATGAGAGGGATTGCGTGATTGTATGAATAGATGAGTGTGTGTGACTGTGATCGTATGAATGAATGTGTGTGATTGTATGAATAAGGGACGAATTGCTTATATGACTGATTGAGGGAATTATATGGTTAAGTGGACATGTGTGAATGAATGAGTGATAGTATGGATGAGTGATGGATTGTATGATTGTCCGATCGTGATTGTGTGAATGAGTTTGTGTGATATGAACGAGTGAGTGATTGTATGAATGAACGTGTGTGGTCGTATGAATGAGTGAGTGGATTTAATGCTTGTGTGATTGTATGAATAAGTGTGGAATATGAATGAGTGACTAAATGCTTTAATGACTTGAGTGAATTATATGGTTGAGTGGATATGTGTGAAATAATTGGTGATGTTATGACTGAGTGGGATTGTTTGAATGCGTGTGACTGCAATCGTGAATGAGTTTGTAATATGAATGAGTGAGTAATTGTGATCGTATGAATGAGTGAGTAATTGCTTTTATGGTTTAAAGTTAAAGTTAAAGTACCCATGATTGTCACACACACACACTTGGTGTGGCGAAATTATTCTCTGCATTTGACCCATCACCCTTGATCACCCCCTGGGAGGTGAGGGGAGCAGTGAGCAGCAGCGGTGGCCGCGCCCGGGAATCATTTTTGGTGATTTAACCCCCAATTCCTACCCTTGATGTTGAGCAGGGAGGTAATGGGTCCCATTTTTATAGTCTTTGGTATGACTCGGCCGGGGTTTGAACTCACGACCTACCAATCTCAGGGCGGACACTCTAACTACAAGGCCACTGAGCAGTGGATATGTGAATGAATTAGTGATACAATGAATGAGTGAGGAATTGAATGATTGCATGATCGTATGAACGGATGAGTGTAATCTGAAGGAGTGATTGTGAGGTCTTATGATTAAGTGTAATGTGAGTGAATGTTGTGAGTGATCGAATAAATTAATACATTTGTAATAGTCAGTGAACGTTTGCGTGATTGTATGAATGGATGAGTAAACGTGTAGTTTTATGTGTGTAAATATTTGAGTGTGTAATATCAGTGAGTGTTTTGATTTTATGAGCGTGTGAGTGATTGAATGAATGTGTAAAAGTATGAATGAGTGAGGCATTGTATAATGCCTGACTGTATGAATGAATAAGTGGGTAATGATGAGTGAGCAATTGTATGATTGCGTGATCGTATGAATGAATGAGTGTAATATGAAGGAGTGATTGTGGTCTTATGAACAAGTGTAATATGAGTGAGTGTGGTGATTGTACGAATGAGTGAGTGGGTTAAATTTGTATGAATGAGTGTAATTGTGTGGTCTTACGACAAATGAGTATGAACGAGTGACCACTTGTATGAATGAATGCATTGAATATGTGTGAATGAGTGAGTTGACCGTATAAAGGAGTATGTTTGTTTATGAGTGTATGTATGAGTAATTGATTAAATGAATGAGTGAGTGGATTATATGGTTGAGCTGACGGTATGAATAAGTGTCTGATTGTGTAATCATATGAATGAGTGAATTGAATTTGTGTAAATGATTGACTTGATTGCATGTGGGAGTAAGTGTATAAATGAGTGAATGATTGTATGACTAGTTGCTTGTATGAATGAGTGGGAATTATATGGTTGCGTGGATATATGCGTGAACTAATTAGTGATAGTGTGAATGAGTGAGGGGTTGTATGATTGTGTGATTGAAGGAATGAGTGAGTGTGTAATATGAATGTGTGAGGGATTGTATGATTGCATGATCGACATTGATCATACGAGTGAGTGAGTGTGTAATAGTGAGGGATTATATAACTGCGTGATCGTATGAATGGATGAGTGTAATACGAATGGATGGATTGTGTGGTTTTAGGAATGAGTGTGTAATGTGGGTTGTGTAAGTGTATGTATGAATGAGTGTGTGGTGGCTTGTTAGGTCATATGAATGAATGAATGAATGTTATTTGAGTTGCCTTAGATGGCAGCTCATGCAGCAAGGAGATGAGTCCACCTGTGAGACAGGTGTGCGGCTCAGTCTCTTGTGAACACATGAAGTTCGTCAAAGTAGAGTGGCGTTCACAGGGCCCACTCGGGTCACCAGGGTTACCATAGCGACCGCTCAAAGCAGATGTGAAAAAGGCAAAACTAAAGAAGCCAAAGAAAAAGTGAATCTGCCTACAAATTCAAGGATTCAAATAAATGTTGATGTTGTCCAAGATCGTCCCTTAGAAGTTTGCCGGCTAAAAAAAGAAGCAACTGCGTCAGCAGTGCTTTTTTCTTTCTTGCTGGCATCAATGAGAGCGGCCGCGATATTTTTACTCCTCCCAAAATTGTCAATCAGGCCTCAGCTTCTTTCTTGGCCTTGTTGTGCTGCAAGCTGTTGCTCAAGGTGCTAAACATGGAGCTCTCCTTGGTGCTGAAATCTCTTTTTCTTTTTTCTTTTTTGCTGCCGTCACGGGGGCCAGCCGTGTGGCCGTGCGAGGGTACGTTGGTAAAGACCTAAAAGCAGTAATTCTTCTTTTTTTTTCTTTCACGCCCCTCTAAGGGACATCATTATTGTCTCGCCCCCACCTCTGGGGCAGATTTTTTTAACGCCACCCCCGAAGTTAATGTTTATTTTTTAAATATGTATGGGTCAAGATAGTTATATTAACTAACACTAAAGATGCTATTACGCTATTGCCTCTCACGCCCCCTTTTCCCTCAACACCTCACACAGGGGGTCCCACCCCACTATTTAAGAAGCATTAAAGGTACGTGTTGGGCTTGCTCACAATTACATTTTTATGGGGGACATAATTTTTTGTCACCCCCGAAGCTAATGTTTATTTTTGAATCTGTATGTGTCAAGATAGTTATTGACTAAAGATGCTATTACGCTATTGCCTCTCACGCCCCCTTTCCTTTGACACCTCACACGGGGCCCCCCCCCCCCCCGTTTCACTATTTAAGAAGCATCGCATTAAAGAAGCTGTTTGGGAACTTGCTCACAGTTACATTTTTCTAGGACGCATCATTTTTTCACGCCCCCCAGGGGACATACTTTTTTTCCCACACACCCCTGACCCCCACCACCCAAAGTTAATGTTTATTTTTTAATTCTGAATGTGTCAAGATAGGTGTTAACTAACACTAAAGATGCTATTACGCTATTGCCTCTCACGCCCCCTTTTCCCTCGACACCTCACACAGGGGGTCCCACCCCACTATTTAAGAAGCATTGCATTAAAGGTGCGTGTTGGAGCTTGCTCACAATTACATTTTTCTAGGAGACATCTTTTTTTTTCACGCCCCCCCCCAGGGGACAGAATTCTTTTCAAGTCCCTCCCCCTACCCCCGAAGCTGTTTATTTTTGAATCTGTATGTGTCAAGATAGTTATTGACTAAAGATGCTATTACGCTATTGCCTCTCACGCCCCCTTTCCTTTGACACCTCACACGGGGGCCCCCCCGTTTCACTATTTAAGAAGCATCGCATTAAAGAAGCTGTTTGGGAACTTGCTCACAGTTACATTTTTCTAGGACGCATCATTTTTTCACGCCCCCCAGGGGACATACTTTTTTTTCCACACACCCCTGACCCCCACCACCCAAAGTTAATATTTATTTTTTTAATTCTGAATGTGTCAAGATAGGTGTTAACTAACACTAAAGATGCTATTACGCTATTGCCTCTCACGCCCCCTTTTCCCTCAACACCTCACACAGGGGGTCCCACCCCACTATTTAAGAAGCATTGCATTAAAGGCGCGTGTTGGAGCTTGCTCACAATTACATTTTTCTAGGAGACATCTTTTTTTTTCACGCCCCCAGGGGACAGAATTTTTTTGAGTCCCTCCCCCCCACCCCCGAAGCTAATGTTTATTTTTGAATCTGTATGTGTCAAGATAGTTATTGACTAAAGATGCTATTACGCTATTGCCTCTCACGCCCCCTTTCCTTTGACACCTCACACGGGGGCCCCCCCGTTTCACTATTTAAAAGCATCGCATTAAAGAGGCTGTTTGGGAACTTGCTCACAGTTACATTTTTCTAGGACGCATCATTTTTTCACGCCCCCTCAGAGACAGACTTACTTTTTCATGCCCCGACCCCCACCACCCAGTCAATGTTTATTGTTTGATTCTGAATGTGTCAAGATAGTTATTAACTAACACTTAAAATGCTATTACGCTATTGCCTCTCACGCCCCCTTTTCCCTCAACACCTCACACAGGGGGTCCCTCCCCACTATTTAAGAAGCATTGCATTAAAGGGGCGAGTTGGAGCTTGCTCACAGTAAAATTTTTATGGGGGACATAATTTTTTTTCACGCCCCCTTTCCTTTGACACCTCACACGGGGGCCCCCCGTTTCACTATTTAAGAAGCATCGCATTAAAGAAGCTGTTAGGGAACTTGCTCACAGGTAAATTTTTCTAGGACGCATCATTTTTTCACGCCCCCCAGGGGACATACTTTTTTTTCACACACCCCTGACCCCCACCACTCAAAGTTAATGTTTATTTTTTAATTCTGAATGTGTCAAGATAGTTATTGACCAAAGATGCTGTTACGCTATTGCCTCTCACGCCCCCTTTTCCCTCAACACCTCACACAGGGGGTCCCACCCCACTATTTAAGAAGCATTGCATTAAAGGTGCGTGTTGGAGCTTGCTCACAATTACATTTTTCTAGGAGACATCTTTTTTTTTTTCACACCCCCCCACGGGACAGAATATTTTCGAGTCCCTCCCCCCACCCCCGAAGCTAATGTTTATTTTTGAATCTGTATGTGTCAAGATAGTTATTGACTAAAGATGCTATTACGCTATTGCCTCTCACGCCCCCTTTCCTTTGACACCTCACACGGGGGCCCCCGTTTCACTATTTAAAAGCATCGCATTAAAGAGGCTGTTTGGGAACTTGTTCAGTTAAATTTTCCTAGGACGCATCATTTTTTCACGCCCCCCCCAGGGGACATACTTTTTTTCCACACACCCCTGACCCCCACCAACCAAAGTTAATGTTTATTTTTTAATTCTGAATGTGTCAAGATAGGTGTTAACTAACACTAAAGTTGCTATTACGCTATTGCCTCTCACGCCCCCTTTTCCCTCGACACCTCACACAGGGGGTCCCACCCCACTATTTAAGAAGCATTGCATTAAAGGTGCGTGTTGGAGCTTGCTCACAATTACATTTTTCTGGGACACATCTTTTTTTTTCACGCCCCCCCCCCCCCCCCCCCAGGGGACAGAATTCTTTTCAAGTCCCTCCCCCTACCCCCAAAGCTGTTTATTTTTGAATCTGTATGTGTCAAGATAGTTATTGACTAAAGATGCTATTATGCTATTGCCTCTCACGCCCCCTTTCCTTTGACACCTCACACGGGGGCCCCCCGTTTCACTATTTAAGAAACATCGCATTAAAGAAGCTGTTTGGGAACTTGCTCACAGTTACATTTTTCTAGGACGCATCATTTTTTCACGCCCCCCAGGGGACATACTTTTTTTTCACGCCCCCCAGGGGACATACTTTTTTTTCACACACCCCTGACCCCCACCACCCAAAGTTAATGTTTATTTTTTAATTCTGAATGTGTCAAGATAGTTATTGACCAAAGATGCTGTTACGCTATTGCCTCTCACGCCCCCTTTTCCCTCAACACCTCACACAGGGGGTCCCACCCCACTATTTAAGAAGCATTGCATTAAAGGTGCGTGTTGGAGCTTGCTCACAATTACATTTTTTTAGGAGACATCTTTTTTTTTTCACGCCCCCCCCCCCCACCCCACCAGGGGACAGAATTTTTTTCGAGTCCCTCCCCCCCCACCCCCGAAGCTAATGTTTATTTTTGAATCTGTATGTGTCAAGATAGTTATTGACTAAAGATGCTATTACGCTATTGCCTCTCACGCCCCCTTTCCTTTGACACCTCACACGGGGGCCCCCGTTTCACTATTTAAAAGCATCGCATTAAAGAGGCTGTTTGGGAACTTGTCCAGTTAAATTTTCCTAGGACGCATCATTTTTTCACGCCCCCCCCCAGGGGACATACTTTTTTTTCACACACCCCTGACCCCCACCAACCAAAGTTAATGTTTATTTTTTAATTCTGAATGTGTCAAGATAGGTGTTAACTAACACTAAAGTTGCTATTACGCTATTGCCTCTCACGCCCCCTTTTCCCTCAACAACTTACACAGGGGGTCCCTCCCCACTATTTAAGAAGCATTGCATTAAATGTGCTTGTTGGAGCTTGCTCACAATAAACATTTTCTAGGAGACATCTTTTTTTTTCACGCCCCCCCCAGGGGACATAATTTTTTTCAAGTCCCTCCCCCCACCCCCAAAGCTAATGTTTATTTTTTAATCTGTATGTGTCAAGATAGTTATTGACCAAAGATCTTATTACGCTATTGCCTCTCATGCCCCCTTTTCTCCGATACTTCACACGGGGGGGGCCCGTCCCACTATTTAAGAAGCATTGCATTAAACGGGCGTGTTGGAGCTTGCTCATAATTACATTTTTCTAGGAGACATAATTTTTGTTTTTCTATTATTGTAAGTTATTGCCTCTCACGCCCCCCCCCCCCCCCCCCCAACACACACATCACAGCGCCCGCGCCCCACTATTTGAGCAGCGCTTACAGGTTCGTGCTCGACATGGAAATTGCCCGCTTGGGCTTAGGGCCTACTTTTTGCACCCTAACCCTCCGAGAGCGAGGGACCGCAGGTTCGAGTCCAGTGCGGAACATGAGCAAGGTCTGGACCAGGCAGGTTACACTTGGACAAAGATGTCTGGGGGGGAAAAAAAAACAAAACAACAACAATATTTTTTTATTTATTAGCGACACACAGTCACCAACAGTGTTAAGGACAATCTGTGTAAGATGCAGCACACTTCCACGGTGCCGCCATAATGGACATCAGGTGTACCTAATGAAGTGGCAGTGTGTGTACTGTATATACTGTATAGTGTGTGCATAAGAAGCGGTGAGTCCGCCCCCTCATAGCAACGCCGGGAATAGTAACAGCAGTGCCGAGCTGCTAAATATAGCAGCCAGTGAGTGTTAACATGTCAACTTCAGCACGAGTGCGGGCGACCGCGCACGCGCACTCGCCGCCGTGCTTTAAAACATGACGGATGACGTCATAATTGTAGCTAATGCAGAGCAAACGTCATTCTGAGGTGAATCACGATGGCCATCTGCGACCTTCTGTTGATGGAGGCGAGGTTCTCATGAAGGCTCAGGATCTTGGGGGGGGGGGGGGGGGGGGGAGGGATGGAGGGTCCCGGGGGGAGGAGTCTATTTATATCACGACTGCCACTGCCTTTCCAAAATAGAACAAGGGCTTAAAAAAAAAAAAAAGGAGGAAAAAAAGCTTCTCCATTGAAGATGCTTGTGCACAAAGCTTGTTTGAATAAAGGAGACTTTAAACATGTTCTTAATAGATACCCCTCCCCCCTCCCCCCTCCTCCCTCCTCCCTCCTACCCCGAGTGTTACGTAACGCAGCTCGTGAATGTCAGGCGGGAATAGAAGGGGGAGGGGCTTTTTTTTTTTTTTTTTTTTTTTTTTTTGTGGCGTACACGCAAAGATCTCCCAAAACTCCTACAGAGAGAACACTTTGTACTCATCCTCGCGCTCTGCCGAGGCCACGCCCCCTCACACATTCATTCTTTGTCTTGCATGCATGAGTGGTTTTGTTGACGAGCGGGTGGGCCGTGTGAGCGAATGAATTACAGTTTAGACTGAGTGATTATTGCTAAATGGTTGTGGGAAGGAATGAGCGGTCGTGTGAATGAATGAGCGGTTGTGTGAATGAATGAGGGGGGCGTCTGGGTGAACGAACGGTTGTGTGAATGAATGAGGGGTTGTATGATTGAGCGATTGTGTGAATTAAGGAATTATAGTATAGTGAGGGATTTTGTAAACGAATGAGTGGTTGTGTGAGAATGAATGGTTGTATGAATGAATGAGCAGTTGTGTGAATGAATGAGCGGGTGTGTAAATGAATTGTGAATGAATGAGCGGTTGTGCGAATGAATTGTGAATGAATGAGCAGTAGTGTGAATGAACGATTGTGTGAATGAATGAGCGATGGAGTGCGATTTTTTGAATGAATGAGCGGTTGTGCGAATGAATTGTGAATGAATGAATGAGCAGTTGTGTGAATGAACGATTGTGTGAATGAATGAGCGATGGAGTGCGATTTTGTGAATGAATGAGGGGTCGTGTGAATGAATGAGGGGTTGTGTGAATGAATGAGGGGGGGCGTCTGAGTGAACAACGGTTGTGTGAATGAATGAGGGGTTGTATGAATGAATGAGCGGGTGTGTAAATGAATTGTGAATGAATGAGCGGTTGTGCGAATGAATTGTGAATGAATGAGCAGTAGTGTGAATGAACGATTGTGTGAATGAATGAGCGATGGAGTGCGATTTTTTTGAATGAATGAGCGGTTGTGCGAATGAATTGTGAATGAATGAATGAGCAGTTGTGTGAATGAATGAGCGGGTGTGTAAATGAATTGTGAATGAATGAGCGGTTGTGCGAATGAATTGTGAATGAATGAGCAGTAGTGTGAATGAACGATTGTGTGAATGAATGAGCGATGGAGTGCGATTTTTTGAATGAATGAGCGGTTGTGCGAATGAATTGTGAATGAATGAGCAGTAGTGTGAATGAACGATTGTGTGAATGAATGAGCGATGGAGTGCGATTTTGTGAATGAATGAGGGGTCGTGTGAATGAATGAGGGGTTGTGTGAATGAATGAGGGGGGCGTCTGAGTGAACAACGGTTGTGTGAATGAATGAGGGGTCGTGTGAATGAATGAGGGGTTGTGTGAATGAATGAGGGGGGGGCGTCTGAGTGAACAACGGTTGTGTGAATGAATGAGGGGTTGTATGAATGAGCGATTGTGTGAATTAAGGAATTATAGTATAGTGAGGGATTTTGTAAACGAATGAGTGGTTGTGTGAGAATGAATGGTTGTATGAATGAATGAGCAGTTGTGTGAATGAATGAGCGGGTGTGTAAATGAATTGTGAATGAATGAGCGGTTGTGCGAATGAATTGTGAATGAATGAGCAGTAGTGTGAATGAACGATTGTGTGAATGAATGAGCGATGGAGTGCGATTTTTTGAATGAATGAGCGGTTGTGCGAATGAATTGTGAATGAATGAGCAGTAGTGTGAATGAACGATTGTGTGAATGAATGAGCGATGGAGTGCGATTTTGTGAATGAATGAGGGGTCGTGTGAATGAATGAGGGGTTGTGTGAATGAATGAGGGGGGCGTCTGAGTGAACAACGGTTGTGTGAATGAATGAGGGGTCGTGTGAATGAATGAGGGGTTGTGTGAATGAATGAGGGGGGGGCGTCTGAGTGAACAACGGTTGTGTGAATGAATGAGGGGTTGTATGAATGAGCGATTGTGTGAATTAAGGAATTATAGTATAGTGAGGGATTTTGTAAACGAATGAGTGGTTGTGTGAGAATGAATGGTTGTATGAATGAATGAGCAGTTGTGTGAATGAATGAGCGGGTGTGTAAATGAATTGTGAATGAATGAGCGGTTGTGCGAATGAATTGTGAATGAATGAGCAGGTGTGTGAATGAACGATTGTGTGAATGAATGAGCGATGGAGTGCGATTTTTTGAATGAATGAGCGGTTGTGCGAATGAATTGTGAATGAATGAATGAGCAGTTGTGTGAATGAACGATTGTGTGAATGAATGAGCGATGGAGTGCGATTTTGTGAATGAATGAGGGGTCGTGTGAATGAATGAGGGGTTGTGTGAATGAATGAGGGGGGGCGTCTGAGTGAACAACGGTTGTGTGAATGAATGAGGGGTTGTATGAATGAATGAGCGGGTGTGTAAATGAATTGTGAATGAATGAGCGGTTGTGCGAATGAATTGTGAATGAATGAGCAGTAGTGTGAATGAACGATTGTGTGAATGAATGAGCGATGGAGTGCGATTTTTTGAATGAATGAGCGGTTGTGCGAATGAATTGTGAATGAATGAATGAGCAGTTGTGTGAATGAACGATTGTGTGAATGAATGAGCGATGGAGTGCGATTTTGTGAATGAATGAGGGGTCGTGTGAATGAATGAGCGGTTGTGTGAATGAATGAGGGGGGCGTCTGGGTGAACGAACGGTTGTGTGAATGAATGAGGGGTTGTATGAATGAGCGATTGTGTGAATTAAAGAATTATAGTATAGTGAGGGATTTTGTAAACGAATGAGTGGTTGTGTGAGAATGAATGGTTGTATGAATGAATGAGCAGTTGTGTGAATGAATGAGCGGGTGTGTAAATGAATTGTGAATGAATGAGCGGTTGTGCGAATGAATTGTGAATGAATGAGCAGTAGTGTGAATGAACGATTGTGTGAATGAATGAGCGATGGAGTGCGATTTTTTGAATGAATGAGCGGTTGTGCGAATGAATTGTGAATGAATGAATGAGCAGTTGTGTGAATGAACGATTGTGTGAATGAATGAGCGATGGAGTGCGATTTTGTGAATGAATGAGGGGTCGTGTGAATGAATGAGGGGTTGTGTGAATGAATGAGGGGCGGCGTCTGAGTGAACAACGGTTGTGTGAATGAATGAGGGGTCGTGTGAATGAATGAGGGGTTGTGTGAATGAATGAGGGGGGGGGCGTCTGAGTGAACAACGGTTGTGTGAATGAATGAGGGGTTGTATGAATGAGCGATTGTGTGAATTAAGGAATTATAGTATAGTGAGGGATTTTGTAAACGAATGAGTGGTTGTGTGAGAATGAATGGTTGTATGAATGAATGAGCAGTTGTGTGAATGAATGAGCGGGTGTGTAAATGAATTGTGAATGAATGAGCGGTTGTGCGAATGAATAGTGAATGAATGAGCAGTAGTGTGAATGAACGATTGTGTGAATGAATGAGCGATGGAGTGCGATTTTTTGAATGAATGAGCGGTTGTGCGAATGAATTGTGAATGAATGAATGAGCGGTTGTGTGAATGAACGATTGTGTGAATGAATGAGCGATGGAGTGCGATTTTGTGAATGAATGAGGGGTCGTGTGAATGAATGAGGGGTTGTGTGAATGAATGAGGGGGGGCGTCTGAGTGAACAACGGTTGTGTGAATGAATGAGGGGTTGTATGAATGAATGAGCGGGTGTGTAAATGAATTGTGAATGAATGAGCGGTTGTGCGAATGAATTGTGAATGAATGAGCAGTAGTGTGAATGAACGATTGTGTGAATGAATGAGCGATGGAGTGCGATTTTTTTGAATGAATGAGCGGTTGTGCGAATGAATTGTGAATGAATGAATGAGCAGTTGTGTGAATGAACGATTGTGTGAATGAATGAGCGATGGAGTGCGATTTTGTGAATGAATGAGGGGTCGTGTGAATGAATGAGGGGTTGTGTGAATGAATGAGGGGGGGCGTCTGAGTGAACAACGGTTGTGTGAATGAATGAGGGGTTGTATGAATGAGCGATTGTGTGAATTAAGGAATTATAGTATGAGTGAGGGATTTTGTAAACGAATGAGTGGTTGTGTGAATGAATGGTTGAGTGAGAATGAATGGTTGTATGAATGAATGAGCATTTGTGTGAATGCATGAGCGGTTGTGTAAATGAATTGTGAATGAATGAGCGGTTGTGTGAATGAATGAGCGATGGAGTGCGATTTTGTAAATGGTTTTGTGAATGAATGAGAGGTTGTGTGAATTAAGCAATTATAGTATGAGTGAGGGATTTTGTAAACGAATGAGTGTGTGTGTGTGAATGAATGGTTGTGTGAGAATGAATGGTTGTATGAATGAATGAGCAGTTGTGTGAATGAATGAGCGGGTGTGTAAATGAATTGTGAATGAATGAGCGGTTGTGCGAATGAATTGTGAATGAATGAGTAGTTGTGTGAATGAACGATTGTGTGAATGAATGAGCGATGGAGTGTGATTTTGTGTATGAATGAGGGGTTGTATGAATGAGCGATTGTGTGAATTTAAAGTATAAGTGATGGATTTGGTAAATGAATTAGCAGTTGTGTGAATGAATGAGGGGGCGTCTGAGTGAACGAACGGTTGTGTGAATGAATGAGGGGTTGTATGAATGAGCGATTGTGCAAATGAAGGAATTATAGTATGAGTGAGGGATTTGTAAACAAATGAGTGGTTGTGTGAATGAATGGTTGTGTGTGAATGAATGGTCGTGTGAGAATGAATGGTTGTATGAATGAATCAGCAGTTGTGTGAATAAATGAGCGGTTGTGTGAATAAATTGTGAATGAATGAGTGGTTGTGCGAATGAATTGTGAATAAATGAGCAGTTGTGTGAATGAACGATTGTGTGAATGAGCGATGGAGTGCGATTTTGTGAATGAATGAGGGGTCGTTTGAATGAATGAGCGGTTGTGTGAATGAATGAGGGGGGCGTCTGAATGAACGAACGGTTGTGTGAATGAATGAGGGGTTGTATGAATGAGCGATTGTGTGAGTTAAGGAATTATAGTATGAGTGAGGGATTTTGTAAACGAATGAGTGGTTGTGTGAATGAATGGTTGTGTGAATGAATGGTTGTGTGAGAATGAATGGTTGTGTGAGAATGAATGGTTGTATGAATGAATGACCAGTTGTGTGAATGAATGAGCGGTTGTGTAAATAAATTGTGAATGAATGAGCGGTTGTGCGAATGAATTGTGAATGAATGAACAGTTGTGTGAATGAACGTGTGTGAATGAATGAGTGGTTGTGTGAATGAATGGTTGTGTGTGAATGAATGGTTGTGTGAGAATGAATGGTTGTATGAATGAATGAGCAGTTGTGTGAATGAATGAGCGGTTGTGTAAATGAATTGTGAATGAATGAGCGGTTGTGCGAATGAATTGTGAATGAATGAACAGTTGTGTGAATGAACGATTGTGTGAATGAGCGATGGAGTGCGATTTTGTAAATGGTTTTGTGAATGAATGAGGGGTTGTATAGATGAGCGATGTGTGAATGAAGGAACTATAGTATGAGTGAGGGATTTTGTAAACGAATGAGTGGATGTGTGAATGAATGGTTGTGTGAGAATTAATGGTTGTATGAATGAATGAGCAGTTGTGTGAATGAATTCTGAATGAATGAGCATTTGTGTGGATGAATGAGCAGTTGTGTGAATGAATTGTGAAGGAATGAGCAGTTGTGTGAAGGAACGATTATGTGAATGAATGAGCGATGGAGCGCGATTTTGTAAGTGGTTTTGTGAATGAATGAGGGGTTGTATGGATGAGCGATTGTGTGAATTTAAAGTATGAGTGATTGATTTTGTAAATGAATGAGTGGTTGTGTGAATGAATGAGCAGTTGTGTGAATGAATGAGTGGTTGTGTGAATGAATGAGGGGTTGTATGAATGAGCGATTGTGCGAATTATTAGTAAGGTATTTTGTAAACCAATGAGTGGTTGTGTGAATGAATGGTTATGTGAATAAATGAGCAGTTAAGTGAATGAATTAGCAGTTGTGTGAATTAATTGTGAATGAATGAGCGGGTGTGTGAATGAATGAGCGGTTGTGCGAATTAATTGTGAATGAATGAGCGGGTGTGTGAATGAATGAGCGGTTGTGCGAATTAATTGTGAATGAATGAGCAGTTGTGTGAATGAACGATTGTGTGACTGAATGAGCGTGATTGAGTGTGATTTTGTAAATGGTTGTGTGAATGAATGAGGGGTTGTATGGATGAGCAAATTGTGTGAATTAAGGAATTTAAAGTATGAAAGATTGATTTTGTATTGTATTGTGAATGAATGAGTTGTTGTGTGAATGAATAAACGGTTATGTGAATAAATGAGGGGTTGCATGAATGAGCGATTGTGTGAATTATTACTGAGGGATTTTGTAAACTAATGAGTGGTTGTGTGACTAAATGATTAGTTGTGTAAATGAATGAGCAGTTGTGTGAATGAATTAGCAGTTGTGTGAATGAATTGTGAATGAATGAGCGGTTGTGTGTTTGAGAGTGATTTTGTAAATGGTTGTGTGAATAATTGAGTGGTTGTATGAATGAATGAATGAATGGTTGTGTGAATGAATGAGGGGTTGTATGAATGAGCGATTGTGTGAATTAAGGAACTGTAGTATGAGTGAGTGATTTTGGAAACGAATGAGTGGTTGTGTAAGTGAATGGTTGTGTGAATAAATGATCAGTTGTATGAATGAATGAATGAGCAGTCCTTACAATTATTGGGCGGTTGTATGAATGTATGAGTTATAGTAGGAATGAGAGTGATTGTGTGTGGTTGTGTGAATGAGTGGGTTGTGTAATTGAATGAGTGGTCGTGTGAATGAATGAGGGGTTGTATGAATGAGTGATTATGTGAATTAAGGGAATATAGTATGAGAGAGTGATTGTTTTAAACAATTGTGTGTGATTTGTTGTGTAAGTGAATGGTTGTGTGAATGAATATAGTGTGAAATATTGGGCCGTTGTATGAAGGTATGAATTATGAGTGTGATTTTTGTAAATGACTGTGAATGAGCGTTTGCATGACTGAAAGAGAGATTGTGTGAATGAATGAGCGGTTGTGTGAATGAGTGGATTGTGTAAATGCGTGGCTATGTCAATGAATGAGCGGCTGTCTGAATGAATGAGTGATTGTGTGAATGAAAGCGATTGTGTGAGTGAATGAGCGGTTGTGTGAATGAATAAGCTGAGGGGTGAATGAATGAGGGGTAGTGTTACTGACCGGTTGCATAAATGAATGAGCGATTGCGTGAATAAACACATTATAGTATGAATGAGTGAGTTATTTTGTAAATGAGCGATTGTGTAAATGAGCTTTTGCGTGAGTGAATGAATGAGAAGTTGTGTAAATGAAAGATTTTGTAAACGAGTGTGTGACTGAATGAGTGGTTGTGTGAATGAATAAGCAATTGTGTGAATAAAGGAATTATAGTATAAATGAGTGGGTGATTTTGTAAGTGATTGTGTGAATGAGCTGTTTTTTTGAATGAATGAGAGATTGTGTGAGTGAATGAGCGGTTGTATGAATGAATAAGCTACGGTGCGAATGAATGCGCGGTAGTGTGACTGAGCCGTTGCGTGACCGGTTGTGTGAATAAATTAATTATAGTATGAACGAGTGAGTCATTTTGTCAAAGACTGCGTGGGTGAGTATTTTTCAAAGGGTTGTGTGAATGGATGAATGATATTATGAATCAAAAAGGATCGTGTGAATGAGCGCTTGTGTGAATGAGTGGATTGTGTAAATGCGTGGCTAGGTCAATTAATGAGCGGCTGTCTGAATGAATGAGTGATTGTGTGAATGAAAGCGATTGTGTGAGTGAATGAGCGGTTGTGTGAATGAATAAGCTGAGGGGTGAATGAATGAGGGGTAGTGTTACTGAGCGGTTGCATAAATGAATGAGCGATTGTGTGAATCAACGAATTATAGTATGAATGAGTGAGTTATTTTGTAAATGAGCGATTGTGTAAATGAGCTTTTGTGTGAGTGAATGAATGAGAGGCTGTGAGAGGCTGCGTGACCGGTTGTGTGAATAAATGAATTATAGTATGAACGAGTGAGTCGTTATGTCAACGATTGCGTGGGTGTGTATTTTTCCAAACGGTTGCGTGAATGAACGAATGATATTATGAATCAAAAGGGATCGTGTGAATGAGCGCTTGTGTGAATGAGTGTAAATGCGTGGCTATGTCAGTGAATGAGCGGCTGTCTGAATGAATGAGTGATTGTGTGAATGAAAGCGATTGTGTGAGTGAATGAGCGGTTGTGTGAATGAATAAGCTGAGGGGTGAATGAATGAGGGGTAGTGTTACTGAGCGGTTGCATAAATGAATGAGCGATTGTGTGAATCAACGAATTATAGTATGAATGAGTGAGTTATTTTGTAAATGAGCGATTGTGTAAATGAGCTTTTGTGTGAGTGAATGAATGAGAGGCTGTGTAAATGAATGATTTTGTAAATGAGTGTGTGACTGAATAAGCAATTGTGTGAATAAAGGAATTATAGTATAAATGAGTGGGTGATTTTGTAAATGATTGTGTGAATGAGCTGTTTTTTTTTTTTTTGAATGAATGAGCGATTGTGTGAGTGAATGAGCGGTTGTATGAATGAATAAGCTACGGTGCGAATGAATGCGCGGTAGTGTGACTGAGCCGTCGCGTGACCGGTTGTGTGAATAAATGAATTATAGTATGAACGAGTGAGTCGTTATGTCAACGATTGCGTGGGTGTGTAATTTTCCAAACGGTTGCGTGAATGAACGAATGATATTATGAATCAAAAGGGATCGTGTGAATGAGCGCTTGTGTGAATGAGTGTAAATGCGTGGCTATGTCAGTGAATGAGCGGCTGTCTGAATGAATGAGTGATTGTGTGAATGAAAGCGAATGTGTGAGTGAATGAGCGGTTGTGTGAATGAATAAGCTGAGGGGTGAATGAATGAGGGGTAGTGTTACTGAGCGGTTGCATAAATGAATGAGCGATTGCGTGAATAAACAAATTACAGTATGAATGAGTGAGTTATTTTGTAAATGAGCGATTGTGTAAATGAGCTTTTGCGTGAGTGAATGAATGAGACGTTGTGTAAATAAATGGTTTTGTAAATGAGTGTGACTGAATGAGTGGTTGTGTGAATGAATAAGCAATTGTGTGAATAAAGGAATTATAGTATAAATGAGTGGGTGATTTTGTAAGTGATTGTGTGAATGAGCTGTTTTTTTGAATGAATGAGAGATTGTGTGAGTGAATGAGCGGTTGTATGAATGAATAAGCTACGGTGCGAATGAATGCGCGGTAGTGTGACTGATCCGTTGCGTGACCGGTTGTGTGAATAAATTAATTATAGTATGAACGAGTGAGTCATTTTGTCAAAGACTGCGTGGGTGAGTATTTTTCAAAGGGTTGTGTGAATGGATGAATGATATTATGAATCAAAAAGGATCGTGTGAATGAGCGCTTGTGTGAATGAGTGGATTGTGTAAATGCGTGGCTAGGTCAATTAATGAGCGGCTGTCTGAATGAATGAGTGATTGTGTGAATGAAAGCGATTGTGTGAGTGAATGAGCGGTTGTGTGAATGAATAAGCTGAGGGGTGAATGAATGAGGGGTAGTGTTACTGAGCGGTTGCATAAATGAATGAGCGATTGTGTGAATCAACGAATTATAGTATGAATGAGTGAGTTATTTTGTAAATGAGCGATTGTGTAAATGAGCTTTTGTGTGAGTGAATGAATGAGAGGCTGTGTAAATGAATGATTTTGTAAATGAGTGTGTGACTGAATAAGCAATTGCGTGAATAAAGGAATTATAGTATAAATGAGTGGGTGATTTTGTAAATGATTGTGTGAATGAGCTGTTTTTTTTTTTTTTGAATGAATGAGCGTGTTGTATGAATGAATAAGCTACGGCGCGAATGAATGCGCGGTAGTGTGACTGAGCCGTCGCGTGACCGGTTGTGTGAATAAATGAATTATAGTATGAACGAGTGAGTCGTTATGTCAACGATTGCGTGGGTGTGTATTTTTCCAAACGGTTGCGTGAATGAACGAATGATATTATGAATCAAAAGGGATCGTGTGAATGAGCGCTTGTGTGAATGAGTGTAAATGCGTGGCCGGTTGTGTGAATAAATTAATTATAGTATGAACGAGTGAGTCATTTTGTCAAAGACTGCGTGGGTGAGTATTTTTGAAAGGGTTGTGTGAATGGATGAATGATATTATGAATCAAAAAGGATCGTGTGAATGAGCGCTTGTGTGAATGAGTGGATTGTGTAAATGCGTGGCTAGGTCAATTAATGAGCGGCTGTCTGAATGAATGAGTGATTGTGTGAATGAAAGCGAATGTGTGAGTGAATGAGCGGTTGTGCGAATGAATAAGCTGAGGGGTGAATGAATGAGGGGTAGTGTTACTGAGCGGTTGCATAAATGGATGAGCGATTGCGTGAATAAACAAATTACAGTATGAATGAGTGAGTTATTTTGTAAATGAGCGATTGTGTAAATGAGCTTTTGCGTGAGTGAATGAATGAGACGTTGTGTAAATAAATGGTTTTGTAAATGAGTGTGACTGAATGAGTGGTTGTGTGAATGAATAAGCAATTGTGTGAATAAAGGAATTATAGTATAAATGAGTGGGTGATTTTGTAAGTGATTGTGTGAATGAGCTGTTTTTTTGAATGAATGAGCGATTGTGTGAGTGAATGAGCGGTTGTATGAATGAATAAGCTACGGTGCGAATGAATGCGCGGTAGTGTGACTGAGCCGTCGCGTGACCGGTTGTGTGAATAAATGAATTATAGTATGAACGAGTGAGTCGTTTTGTCAACGACTGCGTGGGTGGGTATTTTTCCAAACGGTTGCGTGAATGAACGAATGATATTATGAATCAAAGGGGATCGTGTGAATGAGCGCCGGTGTGAATGAGGCAGTGATTGTATGAATGAGTGAACATGGGAGTCATGAATAAAGAGAATGGTCTGTCCTTCTCAATGGAGATTTTTCTCCTCTGCCTTTATTCTCTCATGGGAAGGGAAGTATTGATGCTCACCAGCGCGCACACTGGGTGTGTGTGTGTGTATATAGTGTGTGTGTGTGTGTGTGTGTGAGAGAGATGTGGGGGGTGGTTGTGGGGGGGGGGGGGGGTGCACATGTGACAAGGATGCTTGGTTGTGCAGCAGAGCTCCCAAGCAGGCCTGCTGGCTGCGTGTCTATAAATAGCTCTGCCTCCATTGACATCATTTAGGCAGGAGATGGAAAAATAAATGGGGTGGGGCGGGAAGGGAGGGGGTTGGGGGGCAGGGGGGTTCACGTCTTAATCTGGGCCTCATATTCAAATATTCAAACACAAAACACTCACCGGCCACTACTTTAGGCACACCTGCACAATCCAACCGCAGCTGACCAAGCGTCGGACAATACGACGCTCGCTATTTGGCGAGGTGCTCGATAAGCCATGTGTCTTTTTTTCAGTATATCAGTAATGCATAAATATCAACAGGCACGGTGCCTGTTGCGCAATCAACGTGTCAATCATTTCATACCGAATAATCCCAACGACAATCCTGAGTAGTAAACATCAAACGCCCACTCTTTCCCTGGAAGATGGCGCCTGCAAGAGCGGGTGGGTTGGTGGGGGGGAAAAGGACGCACGCAGAGTGGGAGTCATGTGACCTCGTCGTGTTCTCAACATTTCCCCTCCAACGCGGGTCGGGTGGTTTTTTTTTTTTTTTCCACGGCACCTCTGACTTCCTCCGGTGACGTCTTCTCTCTTTTTTGTTTGTTGTTGTTTCGTTTATTTCAGACCGCCGAAGGAATTTTTTTTTTAATGCACTTTTTGGAAACGGCGACGATGTCATTATGAAGCAGGAAGTGGCGATGACGTCGTCGTTAATGGACAGGAGGCGATGCCATGGCCGTACGGTCACATGACCTCTTTCGCAATTATTGTCTGTCATGAGCCCCTGTCCCGCCCCCCCCCCCCCAGGTGATTTGATGAGTCACGGGGTTTTGCATTTTTATAAAGCTAAAACAGAAACCGTAACATTTATTCTATAATCGTAACATTTTTCAGTTGTCAGCTTTTTCATCTGTTTCTATTTTTATTCAATATTGCTGAAATTGTAGCTTATCAGACGGGATGTAAGCGCAAATTTGCTTTCACTTTCCCACAAACAGATACTATAATCTCTCTCCAAAAGACAATTGTTTTGTCGAAATTATTATTTTATTCATCTCAATCTCAATTTAAGTCTAATTTACAGTCCTCGTGTGATTGATGTTGCATTGCTTCTCTTCACTGCATTAGCCTGTTTTTTGTTTTTTTTCCAAGGATAAGACACTTTTATAGCCCCTTGCAAAATTCCTCAAGCTCTGCTTGGTGGTTCTTACATCCCAGACCATGGAACACGGACTGTTGTGATGCCAAAGACAACTCATTTATATTCGTTTTTCTCAAAGGTTACGCTCCAAATGGGTTTATTTTGTGATTGATGCTGTATTACTTCCTTTCCAAATGTTTAACCAAAAACAATTCTGTTCACAATCAGCCTGTTTTTTCCCCCTATACCTCTCAAACCCCCTCCACCCCAAAAACGGGACACTTGGCCCACACTCTCTCCTCTCACAGTTTCTTAGTCCTTCTCTCGCTCTCGTCTCTCTTAGCTTTCTCTGGACATTTCCTCATTGAATAGGAGCGTTTAAAAAAATAAAAAAAAAATACAATTGGAGTCAGTTTGAACATTTTCTTATGAAACACAATTCAACTTTACTAATTATTTTTAAACTTATTTCATGGCATTTTATATCGGCAGATACAATGTACACACACACGATACCAGAATTTAGTATTTAAAAATGTATAATAATAGTGAAACAGATGGTAACAACAAAACAGGCACAAGACATTGATACAACGTTGATTATACATACAGTACATGTCCTTTAAAACTGACTTTGAAACAACGTTGCACAATAGTTGAATTTGTAAATTGAGACAATGTTGATGTCCAATGTTGGATCCACGTTGTTGGTTGGGAAATGACCAAAATTCAATGGTCATATCAACATCAGAACCTGAAAATGAATAAATGTAATCAAAAAGCATGTTGTTTCAACGTTGTATTTGTGTTGTTGAATGTTAGTTGGGAATTGACCAAATTTCAGTGGTCAAATCAACGTCAGAACCCAACATTGATTAAACGTTGTCAAAAAGCATGTTGTTTTTCAACGTTGTATTTGTGATGTAAAATACTGGTTGTGAGATGACCACATTTCAATGGTCAAATCTACATGAGAACCTGACATTGATTAAACGTCGTCAAAAAGCATGTTGTTTCAACGTTGTATTTGTGTTGTAGAATATTGGTTGGGAAATTACCAAATTTCAGTGGTCAAATCAACGTCACAACCTGACATTGATTAAACGTCGTCAAAAAGCATGTTGTTTCAACGTTGTATTTGTGTTGTAGAATATTGGTTGGGAAATGACCAAAATTCAATGGTCAAATCTATGCTAGAACCCAACATTGATTAAACGTCGTCAAAAAGCATGTTGTTTTTCGACGTTGTGTATGTGTTGTAGAATATTGGTTGGGAAATTACCAAATTTCAATGGTCAAATCAACGTCACAACCTGACATTGATTAAACGGCCTCAAAAAGCATGTTGTTTTAACGTATTTGTGTTGTAGAATATTGGTTGGAAAATGACCAAAATTCAATGGTCAAATCAACGTCAGAACCCGACATTGAATGAACGTTTTCAAAAAACATGTTTCAACGTTGTATTTGTGTTGTTGAATATTGGTTGGGAAACTACCAAATTTCAATGGTCAATTCAACGTCACAACCCGAAATTGATTAAACGGCGTCAAAAAGCATGTTGTTTTAACGTATTTGTGTTGTAGAATATTGGTTGGGAAATGACCAAATTTCAATGGTCAAATCAATGTCACAACCCGACATTGATTAAACATCGTCAAAAAGCATGTTGTTTCAACGTTGTATTTGTGTTGTAGAATATTGGTTGGGAAACAACCAAAATTCAATGGTCAAATCAACGTCACAATCTGACATTGATTAAACGTTGTCAAAAAGCATGTTTCGACGTTGTATTTGGGTTGTAGAATATTGGTTGGGAAACGACCAAAATTCAATGGTCAAATCAACGTCACAATCTGACATTGATTAAACGTCGTCAAAAAGCATGTTTCGACGTTGTATTTGTGTTGTAGAATATTGGTTGGGAAATGACCAAGTTTCAATGGTCAAATCAACGTCACAACCCCAACATTGATTAAACGTAGTCAAAAAACACGTTGTTTCAACATTGTATTTGTGTTGTAGAATATTGGTTGGGGAACGACCAAAATTCAATGGTCAAATCAACGTCACAATCTGACATTGATTAAATGTTGTCAAAAAGCATGTTTCGACGTTGTATTTGTGTTGTAGAATATTGGTTGGGAAACGACCAAAATTCAATGGTCAAATCAGCGTCACAATCTGACATTGATTAAACGTTGTCAAAAAGCATGTTTCGACGTTGTAGTAGAATATTGGTTGGGAAATGACCAAGTTTCAATGGTCAAATCAACGTCACAACCCCAACATTGATTAAACGTAGTCAAAAAACACGTTGTTTCAACATTGTATTTGTGTTGTAGAATATTGGTTGGGAAATGACCAAGTTTCAATGGTCAATGTCAGAACCCAACATTGATTAAACGTTGTCAAAAAGCATGTTTTTCGACGTTGTGTATGTGTTGTAGAATATTGGTTGGGAAATGACCAAATTTCAATGGTCAACTCAACGTCACAACCTGACATTGATTAAACGTCGTCAAAAAGTATGTTGTTTCAACGTTGTATTTGGGTTGTAGAATATTGGTTGGGAAATTACCAAATTTCAATGGTCAAATCAACGTCACAACCCAACCTTAAATAAACGTCGTCAAAAACATTTTGTTTCAACATTATATTTGAGTTATAGAATATTGGTTGGGAAATGACTAAATTTCAATGGTCAAATCCACATCAGAACTTGACATTAATTAAACGTCGTCAAAAAGCATCTTGTTCCAACATTGTGTTTGTGTTGTAGAATATTGGTTGGGAAATGACCAAATTTCAATGGTCAAATCTAACATCAGAACCTGACATTGATTAAAGGACGTCAAAAAGCATGTTGTTTCAATGTTGTGTTTGTGTTGTCGAATATTGGTTGGGAATTGAAATTTGGTCATTTCCCAACCAACAACGTGGATCCAACGTTGGACATGGACATTGTCTCCATTTAGAAACACAACGGTTTTGCAACGCTGTTTCCAAGTCAGTTTTTAAGGACACGTACGGATAATCAACGTTGTATCAATGTCGTGTGCCTGCTGGGAGGAGATTTATGGCGCCTTGATGAGAATGCACCCGGAGACATTTGGACTGCGTGACCTGAATGGACCTGAACACCACAAAGTGTCCGGGTTTGCTTTGTTTGGCTCATGACGTCATTCTTTACTGAGGGGGGGGTGGGGGGTGTTTGGGACACTCACCGGTAATAACCCCGACCTTAAACACCCCACCTCCCCCTCACTCTCTGCTTGTCAGCCGAATTAACGTGATGCTATTTTGGAAATCAGTGTTTCCAAGGGATACCTAATGACGCAGTGACGTCAATGCAGGTCAATAACATTGCTGGAGACGCGCGCGCGCGCGCACGCGTACACGCGCGGGCGCACGCATTTATTTACGCGCTTTTTCTATCAGCATGCGTGCACAATTTAAACTATTTCACCCCCCCCCCCCCTGTCCCCCCCTGCCGTTTTTGGAAGAGCTGTCTCCGTCAGTCTTAAAGGGAGCCACCGGCAACGGAAGGCGGATCGACCGGCATCCTCCGGACCCCCCCACACCACCCCAGGACCCCCCCACCCGTTCCTCTCCGCACCACAGAGTTTGAATCGGAGAATGACACTAAAAAGCAAAGGTAAGCGATTCCCTGCGTGGAAAGTTTCATGCTCTTTTTTTTTTTGGGTGGGTGGGGGGGCATCTTGATGCACGTGAGCGTGCATGTACAGGTAGGTGCATGCAATAGTGGGGGGTTGGGGGGGGGGGGGGGTGGTTGTTGCAGGCTCTCCATTGGAGCGTGCACGGCCACATTTGTGCAGAGATTCTCCCAAAACGGGAGAGTGCGCGCGAAAAGGGCTGCAGTGATGCTGCGTGGGAGTGTTTGTTCACATGCCGGGGGATCCTCCGCCGCTCGGCCACGATTAGCAGCAGCAGCAGCGCAGGGACACCAAAGGCAGGTTCGCCGAGACTTTCTTGTGTGTGTGTGTGTGTGTGTGTGTGTGTGTGTGTGTGTGTGTGTGTGTGTGTGTGTGTGTGTGTGTGTGTGTGTGTGTGTGTGTGTGTGTGTGTGTGCTTCGCTGACGTGGCGGCCTTCTCTTTTTGTGGTCAAAATGTCTGTCTGGAAAGTCAAAAGATTATTATTGATCATTTTCTACGTTGTTTATTTTTTGTAATTATTCATCGCGTTATTGTTATTTAGTTTATTTTAATAGTTCCAAAAGAAGCCGCGCTTCATCGACGCAGCAGGTTGCGACTTGCTGGAGTCAAGTTGACATTTTGTCTTTTGACGGAATTCATGTCACCTTTGGCGCCCCCATGTGGCCACCTTGCAGTACTGCACTCCATTTTTAATTTAATTTTTTTTGTTTTTTATTTTTTGCAAGTCCATTGATAACCGCGAGTGTCTCCTCTTCGATTAAGGAGGATTTTTTTTTCATTTTCTTCCTTTCCTTTCCCCGAACTGGCGGGAAAAGGGGAAGTGCGCGCGCGCTGGATTTGTGCGTCCCAGGTGACGTCACTGATGTGTCCCATTGTCTCTTTTCCCGGGATTTGGGGGAGGCGCATAAAAGGGCACTTTTGCCCCCCCCCTCCTTGTAGGCTTCTTAGTGTTTTGCTGCTTTTACGCGCGTGCGCGCGTGTCCACAGTGGACGTCTACAGTTGGCCCACAGGCAGGGCTAAAAATAGCACACACCGATGCGACGGGCGCAGCCCTTTTTTTTTTTCCTTCCCCTTTTTCTCGGAACCACTTTTGTTGGGTCACTGCGCCCACCCTCTAAAAGCCCCCCCCCCAGTGTCCTTGCATTATGTTGGAGCGGTGGACCAAAAATAAAAATAAAAATATAT